>NW_004524683.1:8073512-8078412 GCF_000260255.1 Octodon degus | reverse complement strand
AATTCCAAGGTATTTCATTTTCCTCAGTGCTATTGTAAAAGGTATTGTTTCTCTAATTTCCCTCTCAGTGTGTTTGTTATCTGTGTAGAGGAATGCTATTGATGTTTGGGTATTGACTTTGTATCCTGCTATGCCACTGAATTTGTCTATCAATTCTAGTAGCTTCTTGGTGGAGTTTTTGGGTCTTCCAAGTAAAGCATATGTCTTGTGCAAATAATGATAATTTAACTTCTTCTTTACCTATTGTTGTTCCTTTTATTGCTCTCTCTTGTCTAATGGCTCTAGCTAATGATTCCAGAACTATATTGAATGGGAGGGGTAATAGAGGACATCCTTGTCTTGTACCAGATCTGAGAGTAAAATATTTCAGGTTTTCCCCATTTAGAATTATATTAGCTGTTGGATTGTCATAAATGGCTTTTACCAGATTGAAATAGAGGCCATCTATTCCAGTTTCTGTAGGAGTTTGAACATGAATGAGTGTTGGACTTTGTCAAAAGCCTTTTCTGCATCAATGGAGATGATCATGTGGTTTTTAGATTTGGCTGTATTGATATAATGTATTACATTTATAGATTTCTGTATATTGAACCATCCTTGCATCACTGGGATGAATCCTACCTGGTCTTGGTATATAATTTTCTTGATGATTTGCGGTATTCTATTTGCTAGGATTTTATTGAGGATTTTTGCATCTGTGTTCATGTGGGAGATTGGCCTGTAGTTCTCTTTTTTAGTTGCGTCTTTCCCTGGTTTTGGTGTCAGTATAATACTTGCTTCCAGGAACGATTTTGGGAGGGTTGCTTCCTTTTCAATTTCATTGAAGAGTTTGAGAAATATAGAGATTATATCTTCTGTAAATTTCTTGTAGAATTTAGCTATGTATCCATCAGGACCTTGAACTTTTGTTTGTCGGTAGGTTTTTTTTTTTTTAATTACATTTTGTATTTCATTGGCTGTTATTGGGTTATTGAGAGATGTTATATCTTCTTGATTCTGTTTTGGTAATTTGTACCTTGCTAGGAATGTCCATTTGTTCTGTGTCTTCTATTGTGTGAAAGTAAAGGTTCCCAAAGTAACTATTGACTGTCTTCTGAATTTCCACTGGGTCTGCAGTAGTTACACCCTTTTCATTCATTATTGCTTGTATTTGAATTTTTTCTTTCCTCTTTTTGATGAGGTTAGCTAAGGGCTTATCAATTTTATTTAATCTTGCAAAGAACTAGTTTTTTGATTTGTTAATTCTTTGAACTGTTTTCTTCGTCTCTATTGAATTAATTTCTGCTCTAATCTTTATGATTTCTTCCCATCTTTGGGCTCTGGATTTGGTTTGCTGTTCCTTTCTAGATGTTGAAGGTGCAACATTAGAGTGTTTATTTGTTCCTGTTCTATTTTCCTAATGTGTGAGTTCATAGCTATAAATTTCCCTCTGAGAACTGCTTTCATCGCATCCCATAAATTCCAATAAGTTGTGGATGAATTTTCATTGAATTGTAGGTACTGTTGAATTTTTTTGTTTAATTTCATCTGCGACCTATTGGTTGCTGAGTAGGGTGTTGTTTAATTTCCATGTATTTAAGATGAATTTTCATTGAATTGTAGATACTGTTGAATTTTTTGGTTTAATTTCATCTGTGACCTGTTGGTTGCTGAGTAGAGTGTTGTTTAATTTCCATGTTTTCTTGTCTCATTTATTTCCAGTTTCATTGCACTGTGGTCAGATAATATGTATGGGATAATTTCTGTTTTCTTACATATACTTAAGCATGACCTATGGACTAGTATGTGGCCTGTTTTAGAAAATGACCCATGTACAGCTGAAAAAAATGTATATTCAGCTGTCTTTGGGTGGAACACTCTGTATCTGTCTACTAAGCTCTGGTTCAGTTCTGCTACTTTGTTAATTTTTTGTCTTGTTGACCTATATTTTTGGTATAAGGGGATGTTAAGGTATCCTATTAAGATTGTGGTATTGAATATTAGATTTTTCATGTTCATTAAGATTTGTCTTATATAGTTGGGTGCGCCTGTGTTTTCCATCCTTTGACTTTCAGCCTATGAATTTCTTTATGAGTTAAGCGTGTTTCTTGTATACAGCATATTGTTGGATTTTGTTTCCTAATCCACTGTGCCAGTCTGCTTCTTTTAATTGGTGAATTGAGTCCATTTACATCGATGATTATAATTGAAATGTATTGATTTACGATTGACATGTTATTTACCTGCTGTTGTTTAGTCCTTTTTCTCCTGTGTTTAATTTTCCCTATTTATTGGGTTCCTTCTGTTCTCTTTTGTGGAGTTCGGATCATTTTGATCCTTCTCTAGAACATCTTTTAGTAGTCTCTGTAGGGTTGGCTTTGTCATCATGAAATTCTTCAGTTGTTTGTCATGGAAGCATTTCACTTTTCCATGAAACTTGAGAGTTTTGCAGGGTATAGTAGTTTGGGCTGGAATTTGTTTTCATAGAGGGCTTGAAGTACTCTGCTCCATGCTCTTCTTGCCTTCATGGTTTGTGAAGAAAAGTCTGCCGTTATTCTGATGGGTTTTCCTTTGAATGTGATCTGTTTCTTTTCTCTGGGAGTTTTCAGTATATTGTTCTTGTGCTGGATTTCTGGGATCGTGACTATTATATGTCTCAGTGTATTTTTAATTGGGTTGAAGTTATTTGGCATTCTGTATGCTTCAGTTATCTGTATGTCAGATTGTTTCCTCATATTTGGGAAGTTTTTTTGATACTATTTCTGCCCATATTCTTTTTATATCATTTGTATTGACTCCCTCTTTCTCATTGATGCCTATTAGTCTTACATTGTTCATCTTGGCATCATCTTGCAGGTGATGAATTATTTTTTCCTGCATCCTAGTTTGTTTTGTTTTGTTTTATCGGAACCAAGGATTGAACTCAGGCCCTTGCACTTGCCAGGCAAGCTCTTACTCCACTGAGCCATCTCCTCGGCCCCCACATCCTAGTTGTTTTTAAGAGATCTTTTTTTACCTTTTCACTAGCTGCGAAAGCGTCTTCAGGATCTGCAACTCTATCTTCACATTCACTCTAACGGTTTTTGCAAGCTTGTGATTGAAATTTTAAGTTCCTCTATATCTCTTTGACTCTGCTTCATGTGATCTATTTCTTTCCTATATGGCTCATTCAAGGAATCCATCACCTTTCTAATCTCCTGTCTTTTTTTTTTTTTTATCAGTGTCTTGTTGAGAAGCAGTTATTAACTCTTTTACTTCAGAGATTATTTCTGATCTGATTTCCTCTATATGTCTCTGCTTTTGATTCTGTACTTCAGAGGCTATTAATTCAGAGATTTCTTTTTTTATTTCAGAGATTAATTCTGATCTGAGTTCCTCTATACCTTTCTGCTGTTGTTCCTTTACTTCATACGCTATTAATTCAGATATTTCAGCTGTGCTAATATCCTGTGCACTTTTTGTGGGTGGCTTGGGATCTGAGATTGCATTTTGCTCCTTCTCTTTGTCATTTTGTATAGCACTATCCTCTGACCTTTGGTGTAGAGTTTGGTGCAGTTATAACCTTAGCACCTATTAAAATTTGGGTGCAGATCTACTAAGTTTGAGTTCATCCAGTTGTGCCTGCCTTGAACCTGGCTACTGTGCTCAGCTCCTTCTTGCTGCAGCCTTTGGAGGTGAACCTGTTGTGCCCCTCTGGCAAGATGTTCTGGTCCTGGATTAGTTGGGTGGTTTTGGCCCCTAGTCTCTCTGCAGGACTTCAGCTGCAGTGTTTCACCCCAGGCCTTATGTCAGGCCTGGGCTGGGTCTGGAGGAGTTCAGAGGGCACAGGAGAGAGCAGAAGCTCTCCCACACACTGGCTGGGCCTGGGCTTGGGTGAGTCTGGAGGCATCCCAAGAACGCAGCAGAAGTTCTCACTCAGAGGGAGGGCTTGGGCTGGCTTTGTAGGGGTGGAGGGGTCCAGAGAGCATGGCGAAAGGTCTTACTCATGTGGCTGGCGTGGGCTTGGTTGGGAGAGATCCAGTGGGTGCAGGGGAGCACCGAAGCTCTCCCACACACTCTTAGGGCCTGGACTTGGGCTGGTCTGGAGGGGTCCAGAGAGCCTCTTCTCCTTTCCTCCATCTTTCTTTCCTCCTCCTCTTCCCTCTCACTCCCTGCTCCTCCCCTCTACACAATAGCCTGTCCTGTACTGGGGAGGGGTACATAATTTTATCTTTTCCTCTTTTTTCTTTTAGCAGCTCTCCTTTACCTCTTCCCCTTCTTCCTCACCCCTTCTGCATGAAGGTTGAATCCAAGGCCTTTGCACTCAGTTAAATCCCTGGCCCTTTTTTACTTTTAACTTTCAGACAGAATTTTATTATGTTTCTAAATTGCCCAGACTGGGCTTGAACTTGGAATCTTCCTGTCTCAGCCTCTCAGAGTGCTAGAATTATAGGTATATACCATCTGTATACCACTTAAATAGTGCCATCCCCCACTCAGTGGCCTAAAGCCATATTCCTGTATGTCCCTTCTGAGTTTCCTTTGCCCTTATTTTCCTTTCCATCCAGTTACTGTATTTGTCTCAGACTATTATAAACAGTGCTGCTATAAACATAAGTAGTCCCAGACATGTCTAGGTGTTCTACTTTTTGTCATTGGAGACATTCTTGGTTTCAGCTGCGTTTGTCATCTCTGCATTTGTTTCAGTGGTCTCATGTTAAAGGTATATTTAGTTGTCTTCCTTTTCAGACCTCTCCATACCTACTGTGCATTCTTTCAGATACATAAATCTGATAAAACTTTTACTTACATGGGCTGGTGAGATGGCTCAGTGGTCTAAAGCACCTACTTGGAACAAGCTTAGCAAAGTACAAGGGACCACGGTTCAATCCCCCAGCACCACATGCCAGCCAGCCCCACCCCCTGGTGGGCTGAGCTGGCC
>NW_004524683.1:8067658-8073332 GCF_000260255.1 Octodon degus | reverse complement strand
ATAGGGACTTGCTGTGTAGTTCAAGATAGCCTTAAATTCACTGTGTAGCCCAGGCTAGCCTCAAATTTAAGGTGATCTTGCTTCAGCCTCCCCAGTTTTGGAGTCACAGGTATATACAACCATATCTGGCATTCTTGTGGTAGTTCTTAAAGTAATTTTTTTTTTCCAGTACTGGGGATCAAACTCAGTACCTTATGCTTGCCAGGGAGGAGGTGCTTGTGCCACTGAGCTGTTTCCCTGGCCCTGAAGTAAATATTTTAAGGTTAATAATAATTACTGAGTAAATTGATTTTTGACTGAGATTGATAAATGGGGAGCAAGGAAGTAGAGACAGGAATGACAAATACAAAGATGATTTTTTTTTTTAGTCTGAGATTGGACTATTGGATTTAAGTAAGTTATATAGAAGTTGACCTAACTAGTAAACTTTATTGAATATTAAGATAATTGGAAGCTCCAAAGATCTTTTTATAGGAAGAGCTTGACATGTATTCTGAATATACTTTTGAGGATTCTTTATTGGCAGATGTGCCTTTTATAGGTATATCCACGATCATTTGCAAGGATTTAAAAAAAATTGTTATGTCTATACATTATATATTTTTAATTTTTGTGTCAGATTTTTATGGGTACATTTTAAATATACATAATGATCATATTCATCATAGAGAATTTGTACTTATCTGTGATACAACTTGTTTATTTTTATATTGTATTTGTTTCATAGTAGGTAGTTTTTTACTTACTAGAGTGAAGAAGTTTTTTTTTTTTTTTTTTGTGGAACTGGGGGTTGAATTTAGGCCCTTGCACTTGGCAGGCAAGCACTTATTCTACTGAGCCATCTCCCTGGCCCCTAGAGTGAAGAAGTTTTAAGATACAAATTTACTAAAAATTATAAAAGTTTATTTTATATGTGTTTGATTTGTAATGTTCAGAAAAGGTTAATTTCTAAAATTAAAGCCTGAAATTTAATTTCTGAATTAAGCCCTGAAATAATGTCATACGGACTTCTCTGTTGTCCTTATCCTAATCATTATTTTATAAACTTCTTAGATAATGATATAGAAGGAGTGCTTATTCCATATACTGATGGCCATGTTGTTTTTATTTCTGTTAGAACTTCACGGTTATCAGTATTGGTTTAAGAATAATAATTAAAATGAGATTTAACACAGAGAAGCGTTAACATTGGACAGTAAAGTTCCAGTCTGGAGAGAACTCTGAAATTAAGTTTCTTGAGTGTACAAGAAATGAAGAGCTTTGATGGACTTCTAACTCAGCAATCTAATATGAGTGTCAGTTTAAGATTCTGTAACCTCAAACTGAATTAGTAGTATTTTTAACAAGAAATACAGTACTTCATTGAACATTTTACTGTATCATCTTGTTTTAAAAATTTATGTACTTGGTACAGGGTCTTGCTATACAGCTCAGACTTATAGTGATCCTGTTTCAGCCTCTCCAGTGCTGGGGTTACAGGAGTGCACCACCATGCCCAATTTCAGTGCCTGGCTTGGTGAGCCTGGGCTGGGGCCAGCCCGGCAAGTGGTACCGGGGATCAAACCTGGGTCCTTGTGTTTGCCAGGCAGATGTTTAGACCACTGAGCTATATCCCTGACGCTTGTATCATCTTTTTTTAATGTCAAATGTGATACACCTTTTGGATTGCCATATTATGTTCATTTATTTATTTATTGCCTGTTTTGAGTCAGATTCTCACTATGCAGTTCAGGCTGGCCTTGAGCTAATTTTGTAGCCCATGGTGGTCTTAACCTGCAATGATACTCCTGCCTCAACCTCCTGAGTGTTGAGATTACAGGCATTTGCCACCACACCCAGCTTTTAATTTTTAAAAATTAACATATTGATCTTTAAGAGGTGTCCAAGTTTCTCTTGCCATATTCTCATAACATAGATCACTTCTGTGAGGGCTGGGGAGATAGCTCAGCGGCATAAATACCTGCCTGGCAAGAGCAAGGTCCTCAAGTTCGATAGCCAGTACGGCAAAAGAAGAAGAAAAAGAAAAAAAAAAAAAATCGGTTCTGTGATCCCAAAAAGTGTGCAAATTTCTTCCCAGTTACAAACAAGCAAGACCCTTTTGTAGTGAGTACGAGGTAGGCATTCTCTTAATTCAGTTCAGTTCTGTTACTATTTGCCTGAAAATAGTGTCAGATCCCACAGGTTAAGGGCTCAATCTCACAACTAGGACCCCTACTTTCAGGTACCAGTTACAAAACTGAGCCTTTGGAACTTCCCACTGACCACCAGTGGGTGTTTCCATGATCTGAGATCTCACCTGCTTAGGCAAGTGTGAAGACTGGGGTTCAACACCATATGCTATGCCAGCCCCACTCCGCGGCACGTCTAACTGGCCACTGAATCCAGGCATGGTATTGCATACCTGTAATCCCAGTGCTAGGGAAGCTGAAAACAAGAGGATCGCTATGAGTTTGAGCTGTGAGCTGCGTAGCGAGACCCTGTACCAAATACATTAAAAAAGAAAGGAAAAGAGATAAACAAACAGATAAAGAGCAACATAGGAAAAGGACTGGAAAGGTCTTTGAGCATATGCATTTTTGTCCCTGTGAGTTAGGATGCACTACCCTCCTGTACATGGATGCATTCTTACTCATCTTCCTATAAGCCAAATTTTCATGTGCTCATATGTCCAGAAGCAGTTTAAACCATGTTCTGTGGGTTTTGTGAGATTTCAGCATTTCTTTCTCTTGGGCATGAGGCGGGATTCCTCAAATATGGGGGTCTGAAAGAAAGTAGTGGAGAGAATTTCTTTATGGCTCGCTCTGTGGTAGAAAGGCAGGAGATTGTGTATATAATAATTTTTAGTTTCCGTGACTCGTTTTGAATAATAGAAATTCTAGTTGCTGTAGACTACCTTAAGCAAACAAGGAGCAGGTAAAAGAAGGGCAGTAAATGGTCAGATTCTGCTTTTTGAGGCCTAGGGTACCCCAGTTGTATAACTAAAAATTTTTTTTATATAACTAAAAGTTTTAAAAAATATTCATTGCTCAAAAGCTGTTCTGAAGCTGCCTCAGGAATTAAGGACAAAAAGCTAAATACTTTAACCTTGTTGTTTAGTTAGAAAATAACAGAGCTATATGAGTTATGAGCTGGGAACTCTGGACAAAAATCAAACTAATAAAATAAGGTTAAATTCATATGAAATACAATTAATTTAAGGTTTACATTTTAGTAGCATTCAGTATATTCATAGTATATGCAGCAGTCACCTATATCAACCTCTAAAACCTTTCACCATTTCAGAAGAATACTTTCTACCTGTGGTTATTCCTTATTCTACCATGGCAACCACCAAAATGCTTTCTGTCTCTATGGGTTTACTTATTGTGAATATTTCATATAAATGAGGTAATATGACACATGGCCTTTTGTCTCAGGTTTTTTTCATTTAGCGTGTTTTAAAGGTTATTCCATATTATAGGATGTAGCAATACTTTATTCCATTTCATAGGTGAGTAGTATTCTATTCTATGAATATACAGTAGTCCCCTCTTATTTGCACTTTGGCTTTCCAAGATTTCAGTTGCCCAAGGTAAACAGCAGTCCAAAAATTTTGAATTGAAAATTCTAGAAATAAAGAATTATGTTTTAAATTACATGCTTCTATGAGTAGCTTAAAAGAATTTCACATTATCCTGCCCTGTGTTTTCCAAGAAATAAGTCATCTCTTTGTCCAGCTAATATGGTACCCAACTGCTATTCATTCCCTTAGTAAACTTCTTAGTTATGAGGTCAGCTGTTTTCGTATTACAGCAGTTGTGTTCAAGCTACAGGTGTTTTACTTAGTATAAGTGTAATGATGCTGGAAATTTTATAACAATGAATAGCTGTGCTTGTTCTATTTTGTTATCAGTTCTTGTTAATATCTGACTGTGCCTAACGGTTTAAATGTGGTTTCTGCCCCAAGGGTTCATATGTTGGAAACTTTATCTTCTCTATATTGATGTTAAGAGATGGTAGATACAATCTTTAAAAGGGGAGGGGCATAGTTAGAGGTTATTAGGTCACTGGGCACTGCTCATAGAAAGGATTTTTAGGTAATTCTTATAAGGAGTATAAAGTAGTTTTTATGAGACCTTGGTTCTTGGCAGAAGGCTGCTATAAAATAGTAAGTTTAGCTCCTTTTCTTCCTTTGGGTTCCTTCCTTGCTATGTACTCCTATCATTCTAATGGTGTCTGCCATTATGTGATATAGCCTATAGCAAAGGGGCCCTCATAAGGGGTTGAGTGGACAAGGCTATCTGATCTTAGATTTTTAGCTTCCAGAACTGTTAGCCAAATAAGCCTCTTTGTTCTGTTTATCAAACATCAAATATTTTGTTATAGCAATAGAAAACTAAAAAACAATAAAAATATGTAAAAAAGTAAAATATATATTGTATAGGGTTTGGTGGTATCCATAGTTTCAGGCATCCACTTAAGGTCTTGAAATATCTTCTGAGAAGCAGGAAAGAATAAGACCACTTTGGTTTACTCACTGGTCAAAGCTGTAAATCAGTTGATGGACTTTTAGGTTGTTTCTACCTTTTAGCTATTGTGAATAGTGCTGCTATGAGCATTTGGGTACCTGCTTTTAGTACTTTTGGGTTTATACCTAGAAGTAGAATTACTGGGTTATGTGGTAATTCTATGTTTAATTTTTAAAGAGCTACCAAGATTTTGGTTTGCTATACCATTTTATATTCCCATGAGCAAAATATGAGGGTTCCAATATACTATGTCCTTGTTAGCTCTTTTCTTTTTCCTTCCTCCTTGATACATACTATTTGTTATGGTACAAGGATCTCACTCAGTTGTCAAGACTAGCCTTCATTTACTGCTTCATCTATTCAAGTAGTTGGTATTATGATGATGATGATGATGATATATTTAAAAAAAATTTTTTTTAATAGGGCCTTGCTAAGTTGCCCAGGCTTTACCTGAACTTGGATTCCTCTTGCTTTTGCTTCCTAGAATGGTAGGATTATAGCCATGTATCAGCACACCCAGCCAAATCTGTTTTTAAAAAAATTTTATTTATTTGTTATAGGATCTTGCTATGCAGTTTGGATTCCTAGTGATCCTTCTGTCTCAGCCTTCCCAGTGCTGGGATTACAGGCATGCAACACCACACTCAGTTTCAGCATACGGTATTGGGGATCGAACTCAGGTCCTTGCGCTTGCCGGGGAGACAGTTAGACCCCTGAGCTATCTCCCCAGCCCCAGCATCTATTTTTAATTTAATAATATTTTAAAACTTTGTTTATTTTGTATTTTAGGGAAAGGTCCACAGGGTATTCAGGGTCTCACTACTAGATCAGACTCCTAGTGACCTGCCTATGTATAGCCTCCCAAGAACTGGGATTATAGGCTCAAAACTTTATTTTGAGGTCATATATTTAGAGCATGGTTTTAAAGAAAATAACTCAAATCTAAGATATTTCTTAGAGCCATTCCTCATGATTTTTAAAAATATTCTTTAAACTACCACTTTTGGTTATTTTGAGACAGAGTCTCACTATGCAGTTCAGGCTGGCCTTGAATTCAGTATGTAACCCAGGCCTTACACTCGTAATGATGTAATGATCGTACTGCCTCAATCTCCCATGTGCTACCATGTCTGGCCAATCCTGTCATTCTTTGTCTTTGTCTTTGT
>NW_004524683.1:8060178-8067554 GCF_000260255.1 Octodon degus | reverse complement strand
CTTCCCTCTTCCCTTCCCTCTTCCTTTCCCTTTTCCTTTCTTCCTGTCCTTCCCTTCCGTTTTCCCTTCACCCTTCCCTTCCCTTTTCCTTTTCCTTTCTCCCTTCCCTTCCCTCTTCCCTTCCCTTCCCTTTCCCCTTCTTTTTCCTTTCCCTCTTCCCTCTTCCCTTCCCTTTTCTTCTCTCTTCTCATCCTTTCCCTTCTTTTCCCTTCCCCTTTCCCTTCCCTCCCCCTTTCCTTTTTCCTTCCCCTTCCCTTCCCCCTTCCCCTAGCCTTTCCTTCCCCCTTCCCACCCTTCCCTTCCTCCCCATCTTTTGAGATAGGATCTGACTGTATCAGTCCCATCATTCTTGTTATTTTTGCTTAATTCTGATGTATCACTACAGAGAAAAGTTTACTTTTACTTATTTTAGTGATTCTAAACTCACCCACTTCTTTCAGGATTACCTTTCTGCAGCTATAGCCTTTGTATTTCTGCTAAAAAATGTAGAGATATCTGTATATGTTAGCCAACTTTATTAAGGAATAATTTATGTAGAACAGCATTTACTTGTTTTGAGAATTTAATTTGATGAACTTTGGCAGGTGTACATAGATATAGCCCCACTACTGCAGTCATGAAGATAGATATGGAACAATAATGTAGAATATTTGTTACCCCTAGAAGTTCTCATATGTTCCTTTGCTCTCTTCACTCTCCCTGGCCTTAGCCCTTGGCAACAACTAATTTGCTGTTATTATGATTTTGTGTTTTCCAAAGTTTAATAGAAATGGAATCCTACAATACAAGCCTTTCTAAATCTGACTTCTTTCACTGAATGTTAGTTCATTCCCCAGTAGATGAGCATTTAATGACCAAAGCTGGATTGTTTCCAGCTTTTCTGATGTGGAAAGACTTGCCATTAAAGTCCGTGTACAGTCTGTGTGCGTGTATGTATGTTTGTATGTGTGCGTGCGTGTGTGTGTTTAGATGTCTACTTTTATTTCTCTTGGGTAAATACCTAGAAATGAAATGGCTGAGATGATTGGTAAGTGTGTTTTTATAAAAAATGACCAAATTTCTTTGTAAGAAAAATTCTTTGTCTATCTGTCTTTCTGAGACAGGATCTCACTATGCAGCTCAGGCTGGCCTTGAACTCACTGTCTCAGTTACTTTTGCTGGGACAAATATCTGACACCCACAGTGAAGGTTGGAAAGGTTTATTTAGCTTACAGTTACTGGAGGTTTCAGTCCATACTCATCTGGCTTCAAGGCAGAGTGACACATGGCAGAGAGCAACCTTTCCTGGTAGTGGCAAAGAGCAAGATAGCAAAATGGAACAGTGGAAGAGTAGTAGCAATAGTGGCCACAGGGAGGAAGTCTGTCTGTCTTAAATTGCATTCAGTCTCTCTGCCTCAGGCTGGGGGAAGTACTCACGCCCATAATCCCAGTAGCACTAAGGCCCATAATCCCAGTGGATCATGAGTTAATCTCACATTCTAGAAGTTCCCGCCCCATGACTGCATGAGGCTTTGGTGGACAACTAGCCACAAACCATAATACTCACTTCGTAATCCAGGCTGGTCCCAAACTTGCAACAGTCCTCCTGCCTCAGTCTCCCAAGTGCTGGGATTACAGGTGTGTGCCACCACACCCAGCAAGAGAATTTCTAAAGTGCTATACCATCTTTTTTTATTTCTATAAACAGTTAATTTGTTAGTATTAGGTATACTAGTGGATATTAACTATATTAGTGAGTATGTAAGGATATCTTATTGTGGTTTTTAATATGCATTTCCCCAAGGACTAATGAGGCTGGACATTTTTTTTATATGCTTACTTGCTGTTCATATATATTAATCTTTTCTCTGTTAAACATTTTGGGTTATTATTGAGTTCTTTATATATTATGGTACAAATTGTGTCTCTAAACTAAGTAATTTTACCCATGATTTACATTTTTTTCTTCTCCTCCTCCTTCCTCTCCTTCTCTCTCCCTCTTGTTCCTCCTCTTCTTCCTTATCCTTTTTTTTTCTTTTTCTTTCTTTTTTTTTTTTTTTAGACAGGCTCTTGCTATGCTATATAGGCTGGCCTTCCATCTTGTTTATATACTGTAGGCTGATATCAAACTCACAGCAGTTTTCCTGCCTCAGTCTCTCAAGTGCTAGGATTGCAGGTGTGTGCCACCAAGCCTGGCTACATTTCCATTTTTTTAAAAGCAATTTTAATTTTAATTTAAAGTGATGGGATCACTTTTACTCAGACTGGAACTGAACTGCTGGGTCAGGTAATTTTTCTACTTCAACTTTTGGGGAAGTTGGTACTATAGGAATATGCCATTATATGCAGCCTAAAATGTTATGTGGACTCACTCCATTCCCCCATGTTCTTACCCCTCTCTCTGGAGATTGAATTTATTTTTTATTTTTTAATTTATGTATTTGGCATGGGGTCTCACTATGCAGCTCAGACTCATAGTGATCATCCTGTTTCAGCCTCCCCAGTGCTGGGATTACAGGAATGTACTTCCACATCTGGTTTCTATGGCCCACTGAGCAGGCCAAGGATGGGGCTGACACAGCATGTGATATCTGGGATGAAACGTGGGTCCTTGAGCTTGCCAGGCAGGCACTTAGATCACTGAGCTATCTCCCTGGCCTTGATGATTGAATTGATTGATTGATTGATTGATTGATTGATTTTTGGTACTGGGGATTGAACTCAGCACTCTGCACTTGCCAGGCAGGTGCTTATTCTACTGAGCTGTCTCCCCAGCCCCCCAGCCCCAGTGAATGAATTTAGATACTCACTAATATTAAAGTATGCTCTCCACCAGTGAGTTATATCATAGTCCTATTCTCAGAGTTTTATACAAAAATTTTTATTTGCAAATATGTAGAAATCAGTTTTATTTCTCCACAGTAACCATGAACAATCAGAAATTGAGATGTAAAAATTATAATTCATTTATAGCTTCAAAACAAGAAATATTTACATTTTAAAAATGATTGGTGCGGTGAGTGTGGGAGAGCTTCCGGTTACCCTGCGCCGGCGGGACCTGCGGGTCTCAGCCCAGGCGCAGCGTGGGTGAAACCCTTTTCCACCCGCTTGGAATTCCCCCACCACTCTGCAGCACCCCCCCACCCCGTCCGCCCAGTGAGAATTTCTGCCACATTCTGGGGACCCCCAGATCCAGTCCTAGCTCAGGCCCAGTGAGTGTGTGGGAGAGCTGCCACAAGCTACCTTGTCCCCTCCAGACTCAGCTCAGGCCTGGCATACAGGCCTAAGGTGAAACCCTGCAGCTGCAATCCCTGCAGAGAGAGTAGGGGACAGAACCACCCAGCTAGTCCAGGAGCAGAACATCTTGCCCGAGGGGCACAACAGGTTCATTCCCAAGGGCAGCAGCAGGAAGGAGCTGAGCACAGCAGCCAGACCTAAGCCAGGCACAGCTGGATAGATCCAAACTTTGTAGATCTGCACCTGAACTTCAGTCGGTGCTAAGGTTATAACTGCACCGAAGCTTACAACAAAGGTCAGAAGACAGTGCTACACAAAATGCCAATGAGAAGGAACAAAAGTGCAATCTGTGAACCCAAGCCAACCCATAACAAGTGCAGAGGACACTAACACAGAACAAAGTGGGAATCACACAACCTAAATGAATGAATCAATGGTTTCTGAAATAAAGAAAAAGCTGCAGAAAGGTATAGAGGAACTCAGATTGGAAATGAAAAAAGAAATCCCTGAATTAATAGCATCTGCAGTAAAGAAACAAATGCCAAAAATATGGAGGAAAACCAATGCCCACCCAGAACAAGTGCAGAGGACACTAGCTCCACTGAAATGTATGAATTAATAGCGTCAATAGTAAATAAACAACAGCAGAAAGTCATAGAGGAACTCAGAGTGGCATTCTTTTCTACTAACTCAGCTCAAATGTACAAATTAATAGCATCTATAGTAAATAAGCAACAGTGAAAAGTTATAGAGGAACTCAGAGCGGAATTTTCTGAAATAAGAAAAGAATTCTCGGAACTCATAGCATCTGAAGTAAAGAATCAACTACAGAAACATAGGGAGGAAACCCAATCTGAAAGAAACACTGCAGTAAAAGGATTAATAACTGCTTCTAAAGAAGACATTGATAAAAAAAAAAAAAAGAGGAGATTAGAAAAATGACGGATTCCTTGAATGGGCAATACAGGAGAGAAATAGATCGCATGAAGCAGAGTCAAAGAGATACAGAGGAATGTAAAATCTCAATCACAAACTTGCAAAACCTTTTAAGTGAAAGTGAAGACAGAGTTTCAGATCTTGAAGACACTGGTTCAACTACTGAAAAGATAGAAAGGATCTCTTAAAAACAACGAGGATGCAGGAAAAATAATTCATCACCTGCAAGATGATGCAGAATTGAACAATGTGAGACTAATAGGCATCATTGAGAAAGAAGCAGTCAATACAAATGACATAAAATAAGGGCAGAAGTATTATCAGAGAACTTCCCAAATATGAGGAAACAATCTGACATACAGGTAACCGAAACATACAGAACGTCAAGTAACCTCAACCTAATGAAAAACACACCGAGACATATAATAGTCAAGATCTCAGAAATTCAGCACAAGAATGATATACTGAAAGCCGCTCGAGAAAAGAAGCAGATCACATTCAAAGGAAAACCCATCAGAATTACGGCCGATTTCTCTTCACAAACCATGCAGGCAAGAAGAGCATGGAGCAGAGTACTTCAGGTCCTCTATGAAAACAAATTCCAGCCCAGACTACTATACCCTGCAAAACTCTCTTTCAAGTTTGATGGAGAAGTGAAATACTTTCATGACAAAGAACAGCTAAAGAATTTCATGATGACAAAGCCAACCCTGCACAGGCTCTTGAAAGATATTCTAGAGAGGGACCAAAACGATCACAATTCCACAAATGAGATCAGAAGCAACCAACTAAATAGAGCAAGCAATTAAACACAGGAGAAAAAGGAGTAAAAGACAACAGGTAAATAACATGTCAATCATAAGTCAATACATCTCAGTTATAAGCATCAATGTAAATGGACTCAATTCACCAATTAAGAGAAATAGACTGGCACAGTGGATTAGGAAACAAAATCCAACAATATGCTGTATACAAGAAACACATTTAACTCATAAAGAAACTCATATGTTGAAAGTCAAAGGATGGAACACAATATTACATGCCCCAGCACCTCAGAAAAAAGCAGGGGTAGCAATTCTATTCTCAGACAGTCTCAACTTCAAACCAACAATGATCAAATGAAATAAAGAAGGCCACTATATACTGGTTGGGAGAAAAATCCAAGAGGAAAAGGTAACACTCATAAATACGTATGCACCAAAAACGGGAGCACCCAACTATATAAAGCAAATCTTAATGTACCTGAAAAATCTAATATCCAATACCACAGTCTTAACAGGAGACCTTAACACCCACTTATCCCAAAAAGATAGGTCAACCAGACAAAAACTTAGCAAAGAAATAACAGAACTGAACCAGAGCTTGAAAAAATGGACTTGGTGGACATATACAGAGTGTTCCACCCAAACACAGCTGAATACACATTTTTCTGAGCTGCACATGGGTCATTTTCTAAAATCATCTACACCATAGGTCATGCTTAAGTATATGCAAGAAAATAGAAATTATCCCATGCGTATTATCTGACCACAGTGCAATGAAACGAAATAAATGACAAAAGAAACCAGAAAAAAATCCCTAAATACATGGAAATTAAGTGACATCCTACTTAGCAACCAGTGGGTCACAGATGAAATTAAACAAAAAGTTCAACAGTATCTACAATTCAATGAGAATTCAAGCACAACTTATCAAATTTGTGGGATACGATGAAAGCAGTTCACAGAGGGAAATTCATAGCTGTGAACTCACATATTAGGAAAACAGAACGGGAACAAATAAATTACCCTAATGCTGTACCTTCAACAACTAGAAAAGGAAGAACAAACCAAGCTCAGAGCTTGAAGACAGAAGAAATCATAAAGATTAGAGCAGAAATTAATTCAATTGAGACGAAGCAAACAATTCAAAGAATTAACAAAGCAAAAAGCTGGTTCTTTGAAAGATTAAATAAAATCGATATGCCCCTCGCTAACCTCATCAAAAAGATTAAAGAAAAAATTCAAATACAAGCAATAAAGAATAAGAAGGGTGTAATTACCACAGACCCAGTGGAAATTCATAAGATTATCAATAGCTACTTCGAGAATCTTTACTCTCACAGAATAGATGCCACAGACGAAATAGACAGATTCCTAGAAAGGTACAAATTACCAAAACTGAATCGACAAGATATAACCACTCAATAACCCAATAGCAGCCAATGAACCCAATAGCAGCCAATGAAATACAAGACGTAATTAAAAAACCTACCGACTAAGAAAAGTCCAGGTCCGGATGAATTCACAGCTGAACTATACAAGAAATTTACAGAAGATATAGTCCCTATACCCCCCAAACTCTTCAATAAAATTGAAAAGGAAAGAGTTCTCCCAAAATCATTCCTGGAGCCAAGTATTATACTGATACCAAACCAGGGAAAGATGCAATGAAGAAAGAGAAGTACAGGCCAATCTCCCTCATGAACATACATGGCAAAATCCTCAATAAAATCCTAGCAAATAGAATACAGTAAATCATCAAGAAGCTCATACACCATGACCAGGTAGGATTCATTTCAGGGATGCAAGGATGGTTCAACATTCGAAATCTATAAATGTAATACAATATATCAATAGAGAGAAAACTAAAAACCACATGATCATCTCCATTGATGCAGAGAAGGCTTTTGACAAAGTCCAACACTCATTCATGTTCAAAGTCCTACAGAAAATTGGAATAGATAGCCTCTACTTCAATCTGGTAAAAGCCATTTATGAAAACCCAACGTCTAATACTATTCTACATGGGGAAAAACTGAAATATTTTACTCTCAGATCTGGAACAAGACAAGGATGCCCTCTATCTCTACTTCTATTCAATAGAGTTCTGGAATCATTAGCTGCAGCCTTTAGACAAAAGAAAGAAAGAGAAGGAATAAGAAAAAATAACTAAAAAGGAATAAGAATGGGTAAAGAAGAATTTAAATTATCATTATTTGCAGATGACATGATACTTTACTTGGAAGACCCAAAAAACTCCACCAAGTAGTTACTAGAATTAATACAGAAATTCAGTAGCATAGCAGGTTATAAAGTCAATACCCAAAAGTCTATAGCATTCCTCTACACAGATAACAAACACACTGAGAGGGAAATTTAGAAACAATACCTTTTATAATAGCACCGAGGAAAATGAAATACCTTGGAATTAATCTAACTAAAGAAGTCAAAGATCTTTTCAAG
>NW_004524683.1:8059102-8060078 GCF_000260255.1 Octodon degus | reverse complement strand
GAGATTGTAGAGGACTTCAGAAACTGGAAAGATACTCCATGCTCCTGGATAGGAAGAACCAACATTGTGAAGATGGCCATACTCCCAAAATTGCTGTACAGATTTAATGCAATCCCTACCACCAACATACCTTACTGAGCTAGAGAAATCATTCCTAAAATTTATTTGAAACCAGAAAAGACCTAGAATAGCAAAGGCAATCCTGGGCAATAAAAACAAGGCAGGAGACATTGCAGTTCTTGACTAGAAATTATACTACAAAGCTACTGTGATAAAATCAGCATGGTACTGGCAACAAAATAGACTGAAGATCTATGGAATAGATTAGAAGCCCCTGAAGCCCCTGCAAGCACACTTAGCCACCTTATCTTTGACAAAGGGGCGAAACATACTCACTGGAAAAAAGATAGCCTCTTCAACAAATGGTGCTGGAAAAACTGGTTCTCTACATGCTGAAAACTAAAACTTGACCCAGGTCTATCACCATGCACTAAGCCAAAATCAGAATGGATTAAACATCTAAATATTAAATCAAAGACACTAAATCTCTTAGAAGAGAAAGTAGGAGGAACTGTTGAAAACATAGGGTTCGCCAAAGAGTTCATGAACAAAAATCAAATCGCACAGGAAACAGTTGAAAGAATTAACAACTGGGACCTACTCTTACTGAGAAGTTTTTTCACGTCAAAAGAAATTACCAACAAAGTGAAAAGACAACCCACAAATTTGGAAAAAAGCATGACAAGTAAGTACTCAGACAAAGGTCAGCTCTCTAGAATTTATAAAGAACTAAAAAACACGAGGGCCCCCAAAATTTAAAGACCCAGTCCAGAAATGGGCATCAGAGATGAACATACACTTCTCAGAGGATGAAATTAAAAAAGCGAATAAATATATGAAAAAATGCTCTACATCACTAGCCATCCGTGAAATGCAAATTAAAACAACATTGAGATATCATCTCACCCCAGAAAGA
>NW_004524683.1:8046982-8057787 GCF_000260255.1 Octodon degus | reverse complement strand
TTAAGACTCAGGACATATGAGAACTTGTACTGTAATGTCATGTAGCTCGGTAGTGTCCCAAATTTTCTGATCAAGGAGATTATGGGGCCAAAGAGGAAAGTGATCGAGCATGTAGAGTATGCCTAAGGAGAGTCATAGGGAGAGAAACATTCTCTTAGGCTTTCACAGAAAGCACATTGGCCAAGCAATGGCCGTGACTCATTCACATGGCTGACACTGACAATGGATCTACAATCTGAGGTACAGGATCTCAGGATAAATCCTGAGGGGATTTCACTGACCTTATCAGACCCAAAAGCTACGACTCTTGTTGCATAGGTCTTGTTTTATCTTGGTCTTAACCATCCACTAGAAAAGTATAAAAAAGAAGTATAAGAAGTAAAGTCATGTTTTTATGTTGAGCTGTAGGGGACTCAGGTCAACAATTTCTGACATTGCCAGTGAAGCAGAAGACCCAATACTATTATGGACTGCTGGCCTCTTTTAGAATATTTTGCTGAGTTAACATACCTATAATATTCAAATAACGGAACTGAACAAAAAAAGGGTATACAGATGAATGTCCATTTTGTATCTGTGTATTCAAAATGATTAGAATAGATATATAGTTACATTCTCTTAATGAATAGAGGGAGTTGTTCTAATAGTGTTTGTAAATAGGCTATCATGGCCACATCTTGTACAGCAGTTAACCACTAAGAAGAATGTATGCATTGTGTTAATTATTGAAACTGTCCTACCAATTTGGTTTGAAACTGTCTCATTGCTATTTGCTTCTCAATAAAATTATGGGGGAAAAAAAAAAAAAGAATCCCCATCAGGTTTTTGCAAGTAGCAGTTAATGTCTAGAATTCTCACCCTGACCATCTATATGCTGATATCTGTGAACTAAGCAACTACACTGAGGATAGCATTGTGTAACACTAAAACCATGCTTGAAATACCTGTCATTTTGGTTTCCTAAATGCGTACTGCTTCTAATGTCATATCAATTGTTGCTATACTCTCTTTAAAGTAAATGTAAAAAGAAAAAATAAGACAATAAAAACAAGAGAGACCAACAACAACAACAACAACAACAACAACAACAAAAAGAACTATTGGTGATAGCAGTGCTTTGAAAACTAGAAAACAGGCTAGGAATGTAGCTCAACAGCACAGTGCTTGTCTGGCAAGCACCAGGTTCTGAGTTTGATTCTCAGTACCAAAAAAAACCCCAAAGAACGAAAACCAAATCAAACCAAAACAAAAACCCTAGAAAACATTTCTGCAAAAAATTAAGACCTGAATGAATGAGAGATAGGGCATATTGATGGATTGCAAGACTCCTATCATGAAGGTGTGAGCTCTTCAGGGCAATCCTGTAAACCTAGGTAGTCTTTTTCAGACCGTGACAAAAATATATCAAACTTATGTTAAAATGCAAAGAATTTAAATAATCACAAGTATTTAAAATAATAACAGTATTAACCTTTTAACCAGTCCAATTATTTAAATACAAGATAATAAAAAATTTCATGTTTTCATGAATTTTATGGTGATATAACAGGAAAAATAAAACGACAGTTTTATCCAATTTAATAATTTTTCTGTATGTGCTGTATCTTTTTGTTTTTGTATTTAAGATGGGGCTTACGGGGTGTACAAGGTCTTATTATGTAGATCCGACTTGTAGTGATCCACCTGTGTTCAGCCTCCCAAGAGCTAGGATTACAGGTGTGTGCCACCATGCACGGTCTCAATTCCTGTCTCAGTGCACCTGGTTGGGATGGGAGGGGGCGGCACAGCATGTTTGGGATCGAACCCTGGCCACTGCTCTCTGCCTAAGCAGGCACTGTGTATGCTATATCTTAAAACACTAAACACACAATGTAACATTATAATCTGAATGATAGTATCTAGTCTCTTTCCAAATTTTTTTTTGCATTATTGTTTTTCTTTGAGTAACACACTTTACCTTATTGTGTTAGCCTTTCCTTTTTTTTCCCCTGTGGGTAGTATGATTTCAATAAATGTTTACCCACTGAGCATAGTGATGAAGATGTCAATGATGGAGATATGATTGGTATTTCATATTCCATATTTTTAGACTATTTGGTCTATTAGACAATCTAAATTGTAAATAATTAATTAATTAGTTTATGGCTGGCTCAGCCTTCCCTGGGGGTGGGGCTGGCATGGCATGTGGTTCCAGGGATTGAACCACAGTCCCTGCATGCTTGCCTAAGCTTGCCTAAACAGGCGCTTTAGACCAGAGATATCTCACTGGCCACTGTAGATGACTTTAAAAAATATATTTAATTAATTTATTTGGTATAGAGTCTCGCTAAGCAGTTCAGACTCATAGTGATCCTCCTGTCTCAGCCTTCCCAGTACTGGAATTATAGACATAGGACACTACACCCAGTTTCGGGACTGTAAAGCATGTGGTTCTGGGGATTGAACCCAGGTCCTTGCACTTGCTAGGCAGGCAGTTAGACCACTGAGCTATCTCCCCAGCTGCATAAATGACTTTTTGAACACTTTAGTTTTAAATAAATAGCAGATGAACTCCATTTTGTTTTGTCCAGAACGTACATAAATATTTTATAGTTGTATTTTTTTCCTTGCTTTCAATTACAGGATAGCATGTTGGATGTTGGTCAACTTTGTCAACACTGCCCATAGAACTATTACAATCATTAACTACTGTTGGAATTTTTTTAGTTCTGTTTCTTCTTTTTGTCATTCCACTCTGTAGCACAGGCCTTTTCCTCGTTGATTTGCTGACATTTCTCCCATTTCCAGTTTTTACTTTTTCAAAATTTTTGGCACTTCATTTCTATTTAATCTCAGTGTCCCACATGCATGTTGTGTTTTTTTGGCTGTGTACATAGGGTGCTTTATTCTCCAGAGTGATACATGCTAAGATGGGTTGGGCTTGGGCCAATGTCCCCATATGTACAGAATTGAATAAAGTGGGTCTTTGAGCAGAAGTCTAATTTGCCTTGATATGAAAGGAAAGGAGAATTGAGATGAAGATTACAATCAAAGATGTGTTCAGTCCTGTGCTGGTTCTGGTCTAGAATGTAGGGAGATAAGACAGCTTTCAGTGTAGTCACTTCCAGGCAGGAGATTCCTGCCGGGCTTGGAGGGCTTTCTGTAGCACATCTTCCCACTGGGCATCCGATATCTCCCGAGCCCAGGGAGGAACCCCTGGCGCAGGCAGGCTAACTCCAGCCATTGTCCTTTTTCACCAGCTCTACATGCTCTGGGTCCGTGGGGAGGGAACCAGCTCTACCACAGGTGCCAGCTCTACCTCTTCGGGTTCAGGATCTTGGTTCAGCGGTTGATAGGAGTAGTCCTCTGGGCCTGCCCCTGGGTCCTCCTGTTCTTCCTTGGGTTCTTCACTGCTCCAATCCCCGGTGCCCTCTGTGGGGCCCTGGTGTGGTCCCAGGTCCTCGCTTTGGTTGGGGAAGATACGCTCAGGGTCCATGGTATCTCCCGATAGAACTGCTGCTGCCATGCAGACTGGGGCTAAAGCACCATCCCCCTTCTGCAATGCCCAGCTTCTAGAAGCCCCCTATGTTTTGTATTATAAAAGAATATCACTGTGTTCTGGAGGAGTATAAAAATTATATCTACTGTACTCATGATAAGCTTCTTTATAGATTGTAGCACAAAATTATAGATTCTTTTCACAAGTAAAATAAACGTGAATTAGTAAAAGAAAATAACCAGGACTTACTAGATTTCACTAGAAACAAATGTCAAAGGTGAATACAGTGTTCTAATATGCAAAAAGTATTTGTTAGAAAACAACAGTTGTACTAGTTTATGTTATGCAAACAAGAATCAACTGGTTGAGGACAAGGGATATAGCTTAGTAGCCTAAGTGCCTGCCTGGTGAGTGCAAGGTTCCGAGTTCGATCCCTGATACTACAAAAAAAAAAAAAAAAAAAAAAAAAAAAAATCAACTGGTTGAAATTACACCTGCCCAAGTGACACTCAGGATAGTACATACACAGATGTGCTGCCTGAGTGAGACTCAGGGTAAACTGTTAGAGGTTGAAAAGACTGTGTTTCACATTTATGGATTTATTTTATTCTGATGTTTTGTATAATTGTATTATATAATATGTGCCTTTTTGTGTTTGGTTACTTAGCATAATTTGTTAAAGTTCATTCCTATTCTAGCATATATTGGTACTCAATTCCTTTTTGTGGTTCTGTAACATCTCACTATATGTGTTCAACACAGTTTATCCATTTATAGACATTTGGGCTCTGTAACCTTTTTTTTTTTTTTTTTTTTTTTTTGTATCTACTCTTTTATAAGGTCAGTAGTTTGAGGAATCACTCAACTTGATTTTGACTTTGTATAAAAGTTCAGTAATCAAGACAGTATTCATGTAATTACAGACAGATAACTCAACAGAATGAAAGTCCAGAAGTAGACACGTGTCAAGGTAATCATTGTAGACAAGATAATTTTTACAACAAATGGTGTTGAAACGACTCACATGAAATAAAAAAGAATCTTCATACATACCTCAAGCTATATACAGCGATGAACTTTTTTTTTTTTTGGGAATTGGGGATTGAACTCAGGCCCTTGTGCATGCCAGGCAAGTGCTTATTCTACTGAGCCATCTCTCCAGCCCTCAGAGATGAACTTGAAATGGACAATTGGCCAAATTTAAAGGCTTAAATCATAAAATGTATAGAGGAAAACATAGGAGATATAGGTGAGGTGAAGTTTTTCCAAACACAAAATGTGAAATACAAGAGGAAAAGAATCAGATTTTATTAGAAGGAAAAATCCTTGCTTGTGAGTACTTATTTTTAATGGGCTTGGGATAAATTGAAGTGTATTTTCAAGGTGTTGTAAAAGGGACTACTGTATAATACTGTAAAGAACTATTAACAGTTTTGTGTTTATTTTTTATGTGGGTTCTAGTTAATAGCACTATCTTCTGGCTGGATGTAGAATGCTAGATGTCATGGTTGATGATATTTACGTATGCAAGCAAATATACTGAATGAGATTATTGTGCATGCCTTGTACTTCACAAATATAAACCCTGGTTGTTTTCCTGTATTCTGCCTAGGAATCACATAGCCATAATCAGATCACAGAATCTCTTTTTAATCCTTTGTTTTCTCATCTATAACCTTAAAATAATCATAGGACCTTCCTGTTAGGGTTACTGGTGTGAAGTTAGATAATCCATATATACTAACAATCCTAGATTTATAGTAAGTGTAAATTAAGTATTTCTTTGACATTTATTTAACTTGCATAGGTTCTTTAAATAGTAATAGTAGCTGTGGAACAGTAAAAAATATTTGCTTTTAATATATGGTTCTTGATATATGGCTTCTAAAAACTGTAGAATTTTCTGAATAATAGAAAAGTATGATTTTTAGGGGATACAGTTGAATGACCACTTTGTATCTGTGTATTCAAAATGGTTAGGATAGATATATAGTTACATTCTCTTAATTCAGTGAATAAAGGGATTTGTTCTAATAGTGTTTGTAAGTAGGATATCATTTCTGCATCTTGTACAACAAATAACTACTAGGAAGACAGTATGCAATGTGTTAATTATTGAAACTGTCCTACCAATTTGATTTGAAACTGTCTCGGGGCTGGTGAGATGGCTCAGTGGTCTAAAGCACCTACTTAGAACAAGCTTAGCAAAGCACAGGGACCGCGGTTCAATCCCTCAGCACCACATGCCAGCCAGCCCTGCCCCCTGGTGGGCTGAGCCGGCCACACACACACACACACACACACACACATAAATAAATAAAATAAAAAAATAAAAAAACCCCAAACTGTCTCATTGCTATTTGTTTCTCAATAAAATTATGGAAAAAATAAATGATAATCCATAAAAAAGTATGATTTTTATGAATTTATTCCATTTGACATCCTGAGTTATATCCTTTAATAAGTCATTCATAGTAATTAAAGTGTCTTTTTGAGTTCTTTGAGCTATTCTAGCAAATTATTGATCTTGAAGAGGGAGAACTGTGAAAATGTCTGTCCTACCTGCTGGTTTTGAAGTATAAGTGGTAATCTGTGACTTGTAACTAGTTTCTAAAGTGGAGGCAATTTTGTGGGACTGAATCCTTAACCTATGAAGTGAGTGCTGACTTGACAGAGGTTGTGTTAGACTTCAACTGAATTGTAGAATATTCATTGGGAAGTTGGTTGATGTGAGGAAAACTTACCCACGTATTTGCTGTGAGAAGTTTTTGGGTAAAACAGTACAAGATCACAGTTATTTATATTTTATAATCATGGAAAATTGCTGACTTGGTGAAAGAAAATTAGTAGAGCATGACACAGATTCTTTATAAGGTTAAGAAAGATTTATTTTGGCTCATGGCTTTGGGGGTTCAGCCTCAGTATTGTGGAGGCGTGTAGGTTTGGGCCTCTGATGAATAAAGTAGATGGCAATGGCAAAAGCATGTATTGGAGTGAATGGTTACTTCCTGAGCTAGAAACAGATTTCCACCGGTTGGAGGTCCTACAGTGCCCTTTGAGAACATACCTCACATGACGTAAGGAATTTCTATAAGACCCCATTCCTTAAACATCCACAGTACCTCGCAGTACTTAACTTTGGGGATCAAGCCTTTGAGGAACAATCATCCAAACCATAGTACATAGCATTTAGTACATTTATAATCACCAGCTCTATCTAGATGCAATATCCTTTTATACTTCAGATTAAAATCCCTTACCTTGCCGGGGAGATGGCTCAGTAGAATAAGAGCTTCCCTGGTAAGTGCAAGGTCCTGAGTTCAATCCCTGGTTCTGCCAAAATAAATAAATAAATAAATAAATAAATAAATAAATTTCTAGGGGTTGGGGAGATGGCTCAGTAGAATAAGCACTTCCCTGGCAAGTGCAAGGGCCTGAGTTCAATCCCTGGTTCTGCCAAAAAAAAAAACCCCAAAAACAAAAAAAAAAAAAAACAAAAACAAAAACAAAAAAAAACCCTTACCTTTTCTTTTTTTTTCTGGTACCAGGGATCAAACTCAGGACCTTGTGCTGGCCAAGCAGGGGACTTATGCCACTGAGCTATTTCCACAACCCCCCCTAACCTTTTAAATCTTTTCTCCACCCTTTTCCTCAGCCTCTGGCAGCTACCAATTTGTCACTATGGATTTATCTATCCTGAATATTTCATAAAACTTTATTATACAATATGTGGCTTTTTGTGTTTGGTTACTTAGCATAATGTGTTGAAGTTCATTCCTATTCTAGCATGTATTAAATAGAATATCATGTCCGCATCTTGTACAGCAATTAACCACTAGAAAGAAGGTATGCAATGTGTTAATTATTGAAACTGTCCTACCAATTTGATTTGAAACTCTCATTGCTATTTGTTTCTCAATAAAATTATGAAAAAAAACCCCACCAATACCTGTGACTGGGTTTTTAATACCAGATCAAGGTATTAGAAGATGGTGAGGGCTTCTTTGTTGTGTACTGACATGGCAGAAGGCAGCATTGGCAGTAATCCATTCATAATGGAGGTATCCTCTTAACTTAAACATCTCCCCAGAGACTACAGTTACCTTTTCCTTTTGCATTGGAGATTAATGTTCCAATGCATGCATTTTGGGGGATACCCTTCGTATGTGATGAGGGCTGGCCAGATAGCTCAGCGGACTAAAGTGCTTGCTTAGACAGGCTCAGGGACCAGGATTTGATCTGTGCTCCCTCCTCCCCCATGCCGTGCCAAGCCAAGACCCTGTAGAACCTGTACTAAATACATAAAAATATAGAAATTTATATGTGATGAAGTCTTATAATTTTATGTTATTTCTGCATCTATTTCGAAAATATGTTAGGTTTTGTTTTATTTGAAACCAAGATTAAGGGCCAGCCAGATAGCTCAGCAGACTAAAGTGCCTGCTTAGGCATGCACGGGGACTTGGGTTTGATCCCTGGCATGCCGTGCTGGCCCTGCCCCTGGGGCTCACTGAGATGGCAATTGAGATTGGGTGTGGTGACTCGTGCTTGTAATCCCAGCATTTGGGAGGCTGAAAATGGGAACATCATTGCAAGTCTGATCTGTGTAGTGAAACTCTTAGACCCTGTACTAAATACGAACAAACAAACCAAAAAAAAGAAAGAAAGAAAAAGAAAAGAAACAGATTAATCACCCTGATAGAGTTTACAGTTTTATACCTCCTCCTAGTTCCTTAGTGTAGTTAGCTCAGATTTCTGCCTTACATAACTAATTACTGGTATTTCCTTTCATATGGGATAGCTAGATGCAACCTAGTTGACTGGTGTTGCTGACACCTTGTGGTAGATTAATTAATAGTCAATTTGTAACACCCAGCTGAACTGAATCAGTGTGATTCTGGGTGTGGAAGGCCCACCTGAGGATTGTTGCCACAACATAAAAGGAGAACTGGAGGGTAAGTTGGTATGCTGTTGATTCTCCTGGAGAAGCTTGTCATGATGGTTTTCCTGATATCAACTTAGCTGTTCTCATCATGGGAGGAGCTCGGGTCCTTGCTGTTGCTGAGGATGGCTGAGGTTCTTTTTGAGGAAGGTCTGGTCCTTATTTTGAGACCATTATTATCATGTATTAACTATGCATGGTTATAGTCAGTAGTGTTGAGCAAAGATTGAAAAGCTTTGTCATTTAAGCAGATGCTTAAACTAAAATAAAGAATATTTACTAGATTCTACTTACAAGATCCTTTGCCTAAGTCTTTTACATGCTTCCTCCTTTATTTTCTTATTAACATTGAGTGTATTTTCATCCCCCCCCCCCTTTTTTGTGAACAAGGGATTGAACTCAGGCCCTTGGGAGCTTGCCAGGGAAGCGCTTATTCTACTGAGCCATCTGCCTGGCCCCCTCATTCCTCATTTTTGCGATGTGCCTTAACCATAGAATGTTTAGAGAACAAAACTGGTTTCTGTATACCCTGCATGGTATCCTTAAAAGTGAGAATATTAAATGCAGAAAATAGTTAACAGCAGGTTGGTTCTGCTGTTTTTAGCAGTCCCCTTGCATAAAGTTGGCTTTTTCTGCTGTCTGGGAACTTAAAATAGTAAACCTGTTCATAGACTGACAAAAATTTATTTGAATAGTAAATGTGACTCACTGTGTTTAGACTTTACAAACAATTAGTTTATGCTAAACGTTTGTTTTCCTTGTGGGAGTCCAGAATTTTAATATGTAGTAGGCAGAGGATGCTATGTGAATAGTTCCGGTAAAATCTTCAAGCACTGAGTCTCTGATGACTGTTTCTTCGTTTTTTGTGTGGTTGGCTTAGTGCCCCCTGGGGGGCTTGACTGATGCAGCATGTGGTGCCAGGATTGAATTGTCCTTGTGCTTGCCTAAACGGGCGCTTTAGATCACTGAGCAATCACCAGCCTGACCTTTTCTAATTAGTATACATTACTATATATATATATATATATATATATATACCTTTTTTAGTATACAGTACTTCATATATGTTGTCACAATTTATTGTTGGAGGAATTAAGTGTCTCGTGTGTGATTTCTTTAGGATGAGGTTCTTGCAAGCTTGTACTTGGTTTCCTCCAGACTTAATCTTTTTATTTTATTATTTATTTATTTATTTTTGTCTTTTTGAAACAGGGTCTTGCTATGCAGTTCAGGCTGACCTTAAGCTCACTTTTTTTTTTTTCTTTTTTTAGCTCTGGCTGGTCTGCAACTCAAGACAGTCCTCCTGATCTTTCTGCCTCAGCCTCCCAAGTACTGAGATTACAGGCATGTGCCATCATGTCTGGCCAGACTTAATCTTATTTGCTGAGTTTGATTTGCATTTTTTTTCACTATCATTAGTTTTACTTATGATACTGTACTACTACTGCGTGCAGAGCCCTGAAAAGTACTCTTAGAGAATCACTGAACCTGCGGATGGTCTTTTAAACTCTCAAAACAGGAAGAATTTTAGGGCAGAAGAAATTGTCAAGAGTTATCTTTTTTCTAGGTTAACATTAATGGTGGCACATGCCTGTAATTCCAGCACTTAGGAGGGAGGTTAAGGAGGAAGGATTGTGAGTTGAAGTCCAACCTGTATAATTTAGTGAGATCCTGGCCCAAAATGAAAAAATAAAATGAGCTCTGAATGTAGCTTGGAGAAAATGCTCTGATTTCAGTGTCTGTTACCATGAAAAGTAAAATAAAATAAAATAATCCCTATCTACCTCATTCTAGGTATTGAGTCCAGGGCCTTATGCTAGTCAAGTACTCTACATCTCTGTGTAGAGTACACATGAGGCCAGTGAGCCACATACCCTGCCAGAAACTCTTTCAGAGCTATAGTGGTAGCAGTTTCTAAACTTTGTTGTATAGAGGAATCATCTAGAAATCTTTAAGAATATTGATGCCTGACACTCCCCATTCGAAATATTTGAATTTAATTGGGATGGAATGTGACCTGGAGATCATTTTTAAAAAGCTTTTCAGGTTAGCTGGGTGTGGTGATCATACCTATAATCCCAGCACTCAGAAAGAATGCTCAGGGAGGAGGATTACTGAGAGTTCAAGGCTGTCCTGGCTATATATGAGTTCAAAGCAAGCATGAATTACACAGGGAGACCCTGTCTCAAAAAATCAAAAATGGCCAGGGAAATATCTCAGCAGCATAAGCACCTGTCAGAGAACCGCAAGATCCTGAGTTTGATCTCTGGTAAAAAAAAAAATTAAAAATAAATAAAAATAAAAAACCTTCCTAAGTTGTTTCTTTCTTTCTTTCTTTTTTTTTTTTTTAATGTATTTTGTACAGGGTCTCACTACACAGATTGG
>NW_004524683.1:8040518-8043247 GCF_000260255.1 Octodon degus | reverse complement strand
AACAGGCAGATCACTATGAGAGTCTGACCTAGTGGTGGTACCCTGAACACCCTGTAGACCCTTCCCTAAAATACAAAAAAAAAAAAAAAAAAAAAGTGCTCTCTGAAGAACTCTCCTCCTGGTCTGTATGCCTAGAAATTTTGGGAGAATATGTTTAAAATAAGTGAATGAAGGGCCAGCCTCATAGCTCAGCGGACTAAAGCACCTTCTTAGGCAGAGTGCAGAGGCTGGAGGGTTGGATCCCTGGCATGCTGTGCCAGCCCCGCCCTAGAGGCTCCCTGTGATGAGGATTGAAACTGGGCATGAGGGAGTGTACCTATGTTTCCGGTATTTGGGAGGCTGAACACAGAAAAATCACTATGAGTCTGATCTATGTAGTGAGACCCTGTAGACCCTGTCCTAAATACAGAAAAAATAAGTGAACAAGAAGCCTCTAGTTGAGACAGTAAAAATAAAAAGGGGAACTCTACCTGCCAAAGTCAAAAGGGGATTTAAATGCCAGAATAATATTTTTTCAGGAGCTTATCATATATTTTATTTGGACCTAGATATAAGCCTTATTGTTTTGGGTTGAGGAAAAAATATATATATTTAAGTAATGTTAATGTTATTTTGGTGTAATTGACAATAACTATTACATTTTGAAAATGCATAATTTAATCAGTTATAGCATCATTGAAGCCATTAATACAACCAATATGACAGATATACCTATCACTTTAGAAACTTCTTTGGCTGGGCATGGAGGAGGCTGAAGCAAGAGGATTGCTACAAGCTCAAGGCCAGCCAGGCCTACAGAATGCTTTCAAGGCCAAGCTAGACTACACAAAAAAGTGGAAGGAGAATAAAAATTTAAAGAATTTTTTTGTGCCCATTTGTGATCTTTTCCTTGCATACCTCTCTTCCTCATATCTTCATACCCAGATAATCCCTTGTTTACAGTACATTATTTTGAAATTTTTATGCTTTTATTTAAGTGGAATCATGAACTATGTATTGTTTTTTGCTCAGGTTTTTTTTTTTTTTCCTTTAGCATTATTTTGAGATTCATGTTGTTGCATATATCAATATTAATTTCTTTTCTTTTTTTTTTTTTTTTTTTTTTTTTTTTTAATGTATTTTGTACAGGGTCTCACTACACAGATTGGACTTGTGATGCTTCCTGCTCTTCATTCTCCTAAACACTGGGATGCCACCTTGCCGAGTTTCAATTGCTGTCTCAGTGCACCCGTGGGGGCAGGGCTGGCATGGCAGCCCAGGGATTGAAACTCTGTCCCCTGCGTCTGCCTAAGCAGGTGCTTTAATCCACTGAGCTATCTGGCTGGCCCTCCTAAGTTGATTCTTGTGCAGTAATTTTGGAAACTATGGAGATGTGAGAAACTTAAGGTTTAAGGAACTTTATAAAACTCATGTTTACTATTTCCTTTCCCAGCAGTATTACAAGTATGGTGGTATAGATATCCATGCTACATATCCTTTCATACTGATGCTTCTGAGATAAATGCTCTAAAATTAGTTTGCTGGACCAAAGGCTATATTAATATTTAATTTTAATAGTGTGTATTTTTTTATAATTGACCCTCTATCAATAATACCTGAAAACATACTTGATTGCATTTCTATCATGCAAGATATGAAAGCTTAAAATTTTTGCCAAACTATTATTTTAAAAACATCTTTATTACTTAGGCCATCTACTTATCCTTCCAGTCATCCAGTCTAATGTATATTTAGTGTATTTATTTTTATTACAGTTACTAACATGTGTCTTTTGTGTTAGGTACTGTCTGTCCTGACATTTCTGTTTCTTTTTTTCTTGTCTTTTTGTATTGATTGCTTTTTATTTACTCTTCTTAACCCCAACTGGCTTAGAAATTATACACCTTTTTTTCTTTTAGTAAGAGTACCCTAATTGCCACATGCACACTGATGATGTTTAAAATTCCTACTATTACATTACAATTCTTTTAGGACAAAGATTATTTGATGTATTGGTATCTTCAATCTGCTTAGTAACTAATGTTGATTACATTGGTTTGAAGTCACTGGCACCAGATTCTTTAAATAATGCTTACCAGATATTGACTATATTAAATCACTATAGTTTTGCTAAGAAAGGCTAGTGAGTCAAAGAAATATTTATATTTTTTTCTGAGTTGGTAATGTGTAAATTGGGGCTTAAGGTAGATGAATGGATATGCATGAACAAATGAAAGCATTTGGGAAGCAGAGTTCTAATGCATGATAATAGAGCATTACACACCATTATTTGAAACCTTGGAGGGGGATGTATTTAATTTTATCATCATCATCATCGAGACATAGTCTCACTAAGCAAATTAGTCTGACTTTAAACTCACAGTGATCTTTCTGCTTTAGCGTCCTGAGTGTTGAGATTAAAGGTATGTGCTGCCATACTTGGAGGAAGATGTATTTTAGAATTCAGAATTTTTTCAGACTTTACAGATAAAGCGCTCTCTGGGCCGGCCAAATAACTCAGTGGATTAAAGTGCCTGCAAGCAGGTGCAGGGGCCAAGGGTTTGATTCCCCAGGCCTGCTGTGCTGGCCCCACCCCAGGGGCACGCTGAGTCTGCAATTGAGACTGGGTGTGGTGGTGTGCGCCTGTAATCCTAGCTCTCGGAGGCTGTAAACAGGCAGATCACTATGAGAGTCTGACCTAGTGGTGGTACCCTGAACACCCTGTAGACCCTTCCCTAAAATACAAAAAA
>NW_004524683.1:8021047-8039840 GCF_000260255.1 Octodon degus | reverse complement strand
TTTTTTTTTTGCGGAACCAGGGATTGAACTCGGGGCCTTGTGCTTGCCAGGGAAGTGCTTATTCTACTGAGCCATCTCCCTGGCCCTAAGTCCTTTTTTTGATAGCAAGAAATCAAACTTAGGGCCATCTGCTTGCCAGGAAGGTACCCGTGCTGCTGAGCTACATTCCTGGCTCCAGATTCTTTTTGCATTGCTGAGTAGCTTTCCTCTGTATCAGTAAAACTATCTTTTGTTTCCTTGATCTGATGATGGGTGTTTGACTTGTTTCCATTTCTTTTTTAATAGTGCACATTGGTTATACAACTTCTTAGGTTTTACTTTGGCAGATTTGTACATATACATAACATATTTTAATCATCCCTTCTCCATCACCATCCTCATTCTGCCTTCTCCGTTAGTTTCACATGCTTTTGAGGGCCTCACTATAATAAAGTTCAGGCTCACCTTGAAGTCACTATGCAGCCCAAGCTGACCTCATACTCATGGTGATCCTCCTGCCTCAGCTGCCAAGTGTTGAAATTATAGGTGTGTACCATGCCCTGTTGTTAGTATTTTAATAGGAATTGCATTAGCACTATAGATTACTTCTAGTGTTATGACCATTTTAACAATATTAACTCTGTAGAGTTTATACACACACATGCACACACACACACACACACACACATACACACACACGGTATATATTTTCTTTTATTTTTTTTGTGCAGGGTCTCTCTATGCAGCTCAAACTCGTGGTGATTCTTCTGTTTTCAGCTTCCCCAATGCTGGGATTAAAGGCATGAGCCACCACACTGGGACTTGGGGTTGGGCTCAGCGTGCCCTGGGAATGAGACTGTCGTGTCATGTGGTGCCACGGATCATACCTGGACTCCTCTGCTTCCCTAAGCAGTTGCTTAGATCCCTGAGATAGCTTGCCAGCCCTAGGACATACATATTTTCTAATGTCCTCTTCAGTTTCTTTTGTAACTGTTCTGAAATTTTCACTGTAGAGGTCTTTTACCACCTTAGTTAGGTCAAGTCCTAGGTATTTGACTTTTTTGAAGCTATATGAATGAAGTTGTTTTCTTGATTACTTTTTCAATATTGGTGTACAAAAATGCTATTAATTTTTGTTTGTTTTATATCCAGAACAGTGCTTTTTAAAAATGTATTTAGTACAGGGTCTATAGGGTTTCACTACACAGATTGGACTCGTAGTGATCCTCCTGTTTTTCAGCCTTGCAAATGCTGGGATTACAGGCACAGACCAGCATGCCTAGTCTCATTCTCTGTTTTAGGGTACCTCCAGGACAGGCCCAGCATGGCAGGCTGCAGATTGAACCCCCGGCCCCTGCTTCTGCCTAAGCAGGCTCTTTGATCTGCTGAGCTGTCTGGCTGGCCCCAGAACAGTGCTTTTTGAAGAATAAGAAATTCTTAATTTAAAAATAAAATTTGCAATTGTTTTGTTTTGTGAATTGTGTTTTCACTGTACCAAAAAAAAAAAAAAAGAAAAAGAAAAAATTGTAACCAAGATCCCAATAGTTTTCTTCTAGTATTGCTATAGTTTTAGGTTTTGTATTTAGGTATGTAACCTATTTTTAATTAATTTTTATATATGATGTAAAATATGAATTTAGTCTCACTTTTCACATGTAGATAGCCAGTAGTAGCTTTTTTTTTTTTTTTGTTTGCAGAACCGGGGATTGAACTCAGGCCTTTGCGTTTGCCAGGTAGATAGCCAGTAGTGGCAATTTTTTTTTTTTTTTTTTTTTTTTTTTTTTTTTTTTCAGAAACGGGGATTGAACTCAGGCCTTTGCGTTTGCCAGGGAAACGCTTATTCTACTGAGCCATTTCCCTGGCCCCATTAGCACTTTTTATTGAAAGGATTGTGCTTTTTTACTGAATTTCTTTGCCTCTTTGCAAAAAATGATTTGAACATATAATACGTGAGCCTATTTCTGTATCTTTATTCTGTTCCACTGAGATAAGTCTATCTTGATGCCAGTATCTTACTATTTGATTTCTGTAGTACTATAAGAAATCTGGGGGCTGGCGAGATAGTTCAGCTGTCTAAAGTGCCTACTTAGGCAAGCTTAGGCAGGTGCAGGGGACAGTGGTTGGACCTGTGGCACCACATGCTGTGCCAGCCGCACCCTTAAGGCGGGCTGAGCTGGCCAACCTCCCCCCCCCCCCAAAAAAAAAATCTGACAGGTAAAACAAGTTCTTGATCTCTGTTCTTTTTTTTCAAAATTGATTAAGATAGTCTAGTTCTTTTGAATTTCCATGTGAATTTTAGAATCAAATTGTCAATATCTTTAAAAAAACAAAGCTGGCTTTGATTTTGATTGGGATTGCAGCGAATCCATGGATTAATTGGGGGAAACTAACATTTCAACAGTATTGAGTCTTGTGATCCATAAACGTGATATATCATCGTTTATAAATCTTCATCTCAACAAGCAGCCTTTTGTACTTTGTCTTACATGTCTCTTAGATTTATATGTACCTTGATTTATTTCTTATTTTTTGATGCTATTTTAAGTGACATTGCTTTAAAAATTGTAATTTCTGCTTAATTACTAACAGTATAAATAAAACTGATTTCTTTGTATTGACCATATATCTTGCAGTCTTGCTATACTCACTTTTTGCTTCTACCTTGTTGATTCCATTAGATTCTTTTCTGTAGATTAACACATCATTTATCAATAAATACAGTTTGGAAATTTCCCTTCCAGTTTAGATGTAAATGCCATTTTTCTTTTCTTTGTTTTTTTTTTTGCTGTGGTTAGAGACTGCGAAAAAACCTGCATTGCCTTGTTGAATAAAAGTGACATTTTTGCATTTTTCTTGATCTTAGGGGAAAAGCATTCAGTCTTTTTCAGTTCCATCTCACTTCTTTTTTTCCACTTGACCTCTCTTAATTTTCAGCCCTACTTAAAATGAATTACCTGAGCCAAGGGACTGAGATTGCTGCAGGCAAACAGAATTAATGGATTATTTATCAAAAGAGACACAAAACTCCAAATAAAAGAGTCTCTCAAGTGTGTCATTGTCTTGAGGAAAAAAAATGCACTTAAAGGGAGAGAGTAAAATAAAAATTTAGGCATTTAGGGTTAACTTTTCATTTAGAAGTAACTGAAAACCCAAAGGAAACTGCAAAAACAAAAAAAAAGAAAAAAAAAAAAAAACACCTTAGAATTCCATGATGTAAGAAAAGAGAAAGAGAGAGACAGAGACAGGTAGACAGATGGATAGACAGGCAGGCTCTTTTTTGGTACTGGGGATCAAACTCATGACCTTGTGCTTGCCAGGTAGGTACTGTGCCACCGAGCTGTATCCCCAGTCCTGGGCTGGCTTTATTTATTTTTATTTTTATTTTTATTTTTTTTTTTCAGTACTAGGGATTGAACCTAGGATCTTGTGCTTTCCAGACAGTCGCTTAGGCTGCTGAGCTATATCCCAGCCTCTGAACAGGCTTTGAGACCTAAGAGGGGTCTGTGGCTCTAAAGTGCCAGAATAGTAGCTCTCTTAAAGAATTTGTAAGGGGTAGCAGAGAACAGTTTTCAGGAAGTTCAGAACTGTTCTGGATTAGGTCATCTATCTTAGTTTGTGGGCTGCAATGGTCTGGTTGCAAGAGTTAGGTAGGCCTGGCTAGTTATTAGGGGTATTGGTATTTTTAGGAGGCTAAGAGAATGTGAGGAAGAGTTAGAATTCATGAGATGTCTTTTGTGCCAGCCCATGTCAGTCTGTCTGTCTCACTCTCCCTCTTTCCCTCCCTCCTCTTCTCCCTCTCTCTCCTTTCTCCTCTCCTTTGTGCTTTTCCTTTCATGTGAACCTTTGACTTCCACTTTGTTTATTCACCAATATGGTTTTGGGGGCCTGCCCCTTAGCTCAGTTCTTTAAGTGGCTGCTTCAACAAAGCAGTCAGGCTCAGGTTGCTGCGGTTCGATCCCCACAACACAAGACAACCAGTCATGCCTTGAAGGCATTCGGCGCAAAAAAAAAAAAACAAAACACTTCTGCCACCAATATGGTTTTTTTTGGTGGAACCTGGGACTGAACTCAGGCCCTTGCACTTGCCCAGCAAGCGCTTATTCTACTGAGCTATTTCCCCAGCACCTATTCACCAATATGTTGATGGTTTGGACTTTTAAGGAAGATACTATGTTTTAAAGGACATGCTAGGTATAAATTGTGCTTTGTAGATAACTTTTTCAGTCTATTCTTTGATTTTTTAAAAAAAACATTCCTTTTAACAGGATCTTTTATAGAGAAGTCTTTAATTATGTTTAGCTTCTCAAGTTTTTTTTTTAATTTTTATTTTTTATTATTTATGTGTGTGTGTGTGTGTGTGTGTGTGTGTCCAGCTCAGCCCACCAGGGGGCGGGGCTGGCTGGCATGTGGTGCTGGGGGATTGAACCGTGGTCCCTGTGCTTTGCTAAGCTTGTTCTAAGTAGGTGCTTTAGACCACTGAGCCATCTCACCAGCCCAGCTTCTCAAGTTTTTATGTGTTGTGCTCTTGATATATCTAAGAACTCATCTATCCCTAGTTCTTGAAGACTTTCTCCTGTTATAAAAATTTTCTAGTTTTATATTTTATTTCTAAATTCATAATCCATTTTTTAAAAAAAACTTATTTATTTTTATTTTTATTTATTTATTTTTTTGTTGTGTGTGTCCAGCTTAGCCCACCAGGGGGCAGGGCTGGCTGACATGTGGTGCTGGGGGATTGAACCGTGGTCCCTGTCCTTTGCTAAGCTTGTTCTAAGTAGGTGCTTTAGACCACTGAGCCATCTCACCAGCCCCTCATAATCCATTTTGAATTAATTTTTTCCTATAGTGTGAAGTATTGGTCAAGATTTACTTATTTAGCCTGTAGATATGGACACTGTTTTAATATCTGTCTCTCCTGCACTGAATACCTTTTCATTTTTGTCAAAAGTCAGTTGGACTTACATGTGATAGTCTACTTATGGATTCTTCTTTGATTCTATTGAGCTAGGGGCACTGTGCCCAGTATCATACTCCTTTGATTATAGCTCTTTGTTAAGTCTTTTTTTGTTTGTTTGTTTGTTTGTTTGGTCTTAACAGTGGTTTGTTGCTCTTTTTTCTTCTAATTCAAAGTTACTTTTGCTTTTCTGTTTCCTCCTACTTTCCATATAAATTTTAGGATAAGCTCATTTATATCTACAAAAAGTCTTTTGCCTTGATTTTTATGGTTCCTAACCCCCTGTGTAGCCTGGGCTGGTCTCAAACTCACAGTGATCTTGCTGCCTCAGCTCAAAAGTGAGAGTGCTACGATTACAGGAGCCCATTCAGAGTCTTTGTACCAGAACAGAAGTCATTCCTATCACCCAGGAAATTGCAAGGAATTAGGAATTCTGTTAGGAACTGCTGTGAAGAATTTTTTTTTTATGAGGCAAAGTCTCTCTGTAGTTCAGGCTGGCCTCGAACTTGTGGATCTTCATGCTTCAGCCTCCCAAGTGCTGGGATTATAGGCCTCTATTCCTTATTATAACCATAAAACCAGAGTAAGTTTTAAGAGAATGACATTTTACCACTGAGCGCAGTTTGTCTCTCTGTTTAGGTTTTTGTTGCTTTATTAGCACTTTGTAATTTCAGTATGCATATTTTGTGTGGAGTTTGTAGGTTTTTACCTAAGTATTTCATTGTACTTTCATGTACTTTGGAGCAACCTCAGTCCCCTGGTCTCTGCTAGCTGATTTCATGTAGGTCTAAAAATTAAAGAGGTCAAAAGGAAAAAAAAAAAGAGTTCGATCGGTAGCGGGAGCAGAGTGAGGACCCCAGAGTGCCCAGAGCAGCCCCACCCCCGCCCCGGGCCTAGTTTACCATCACATACCGGGAGGAGCCGCAGCCGGCCCCGTCACCATCACCGCAACCATGAGCAGTGAGGCAGAGACCTAGAGAGGATGGCAATGAAGAAGATAAGGAAAATCAAGGAGATGAGACCCAAGGTCAGCAGCCACCTCAAAGTGGGTACCGTTGCAACTTCAATTACCGACTCAGACACCCAGAAAACCCTAAACCACAAGATGGCAAAGAGACAAGCAGCCGATCCACCAGCTGAGGATTCGTCTGCTCCTGAGGCTGAGCAGGGCGGGACTGAGTAAATGCCGGCTTAACATCTCTACCATCATCCGGTTTAGTCATCCAGCAAGAAAGAAACGAATAGGAAATTCCAGCAATAAGAAATGAACAAAAGATTGGAACTGAAGACCTTAAGTGCTTGCTTTTTGCCCGTTGACCAGATAACTAGAACTATCTGCATTATCTATGCAGCATGGGGTTTTTATTATTTTTACCTAAAGATGTCTCTTTTTGGTAATGACAAACGTGTTTTTTAAAAAAGCCTGTTTTTTTCTCAATACACCTTTAAAGGTTTTAAAATTGTTTCATATCTGGTCAAGTTGAGATTTTTAAGAACTTCATTTTTAATTTGTAATAAAAGTTTACAATTTGATTTTTTTCAAAAAGTCAACAAACTGCAAGCACCTGTTAATAAAGATCTTAAATAATAAAGAAAAAAAGAAGTAAGATGAAACTTTTTTGGAATATTGTATTTTAAACGTTTTTATATTGTGATCTTAGACATCAAACTCCAGGCCTCAATGCTTGTCAGGCACGTGCTGCTGCTGAGCTACATCCCTAGCCCTGTGTTTTAAACTTAGTTTCTACATTTATTGCTAGTAGATAGAAATATGATTGATTTTCTGTTTGAGTTTGTATCCTGTGAATTTACTGAACTTGTTAGATTAGTAGTCTTTTTATAGTTCAAGGTTTTCTGCATGCCAGTCATGTCATCAAATAGAAAAGTTTTATTCGATCTATATGCCTGTAAAAATCCTTTTTCTGGGGCTGGGGAGTTAGCTCATTCTAAGTGCCTGCCTGGCAAGCGCAAGAACCTGGGTTTGATCCCTGGTACCACCTGCCTTGCCATGCCAGCCTTTAATCCCAGCGCTGAGGAGACTGAGAAGGATCACTAGGAGTCTGAGCTGTGTAGTGAGAGACCCTGTACCAAATAAATATTTTTGAAAATAAAATAAAAATCCTTTTTTTATTATGTTAACTTTGATTTAGTTAATTTTAATTTTAATTTTTTGGTACTAGGGATTAAACTCAGGACCTTGTGCTTGTCAGGCAAGCATGTTCAAGCTGTTGAACTATCTTCCTGGCCCTGATTTAGTTAAATTGTAAACACCAAATATTTATTTTTGTAGGCATGACTTTATGAGCCCAATTGGGTACTAGCAATGCTAGTTTCACTTACCTTATCATTGCAGTTTCAGATCTCCAGATTCTCTTGGACTTCGTAAAAGTTAGTTTGGTTTGATCTTAAATATGACCCTATATTTTGCTCCTGCTGAAGTAAGGAAAATGTTTTTATATTCTGGGATCACCAGTCTTACTTCTTTGATGCACCTTTTTATTCCTTACATGATCTCTTTCCAACATTTTTCATTCTTTTCAGTTACAGTATCCTTGCCCTCTGCTCGCTCTTATTTCACAGAGGAAATGCTGTGATTTGAAAGCTTACCACTAAAGTTATAAGCGTTTTGTAGCCTATACCTGCTTTGTCTTCTCTTAGAATATTCTTCCTTCTACCTGTTTTACGGTCTGAATCCCATTCTTTTCTCTATTTTTCTTTTTTTGGAAACAAGGTCTCTCTCTCTCTCTAATTCAGACTGGCCTTGAACTCACTGTGTAGCCCAAGCTGGCCTCAAACTCACCTCTTGCATCAGCCTCCTAAGGGCTGGGATTACAGGCTTGTGCCATTACACCCTGCCATTCCTTCTTTTTCAAAGAGCATTTTTATTTATTTATCTTTAAAGAATCTTGTCTGTGAAGAAGAGTTAATGGAAGCTGGAAGAGTTGTCTAGATTCACCATTTTTATTCCCCATCTCCTACTCATTTTGTAAGACACAGCTTCTGGGCTTTGGCTCCTATCATTCATCTGTCCTCAAACAACTTTTACTAAAGGCAGCTGTGACTAACAAGCCAGTCAACTCAAGGGATGCTTTCTTTAATAATGGGCTTTCAAGCAGTATTTGTTACTGTTGAGCACTTCCTGCCCACTGTTTTTTTGACTTCTCTAGTAGAATTCATAGTCTTGATTTTCCTCCCCATCTGTCTGGAACTCAAGTCTCTTGCAGTTTAAACAGTGATTACAAATACTATCCTACAGCTAAATGAAGGTTTCTTATCCTAGAATAATGCAAGATTTATGTTAATTTTAGGAACAAAATATGAAGCTTTAAAGAATTTGGGTTATTGCAGGAAATTTTGGATAGGGTACACACTACTCAGAGATACTGAAAAAGGTTCAGAAGCATTAATGTTTATTTAAATACCTTTTCCCAACAGTCTTACAAAATAGATGTATTTCTGCTTAATCACAAAGAATTTAAGGTGGAGAAGGATGGGATGTGTATAGGAAACAATGCATTGTTCTTCCTGATTAGAAGGTTAAGCTTACAGTAAGGTAGAAGAGATGAAATCTGTTGTTCCTATGTTATGGGGTGCCTTGAATGTCAGAGAGAAAAATATTTTACTTACTGTCTTAGCTAGTAAGGATTGGTTGGAGATTTTTAAGCTAAAAAGTGGGCTGTTTTGGCTAGGGGCTGATAGTCCTATAACATTAATTTCAGTGACCACATAATGAAAGGCTTCTGGAAGCCTTTTTTTTATCTTTCCCAGCGTAATGAATTGAACCCTCTTCTACACTTTCATAGCACATTGTCACATCTCTGATATAGAACTTATCACATTGCATCATCATTACTTGTTTGTATTTGACTTTCTCAAATAGAATAATTTATAAGTAATGTTGATCCTGGTAACTTTCCCTATCCCTTAGGGATTGGCATAATAATGAATTCCCTAAGTAGTAAATGAATAATTAAATTTTGAATCTCTGATTTGAATAGCTTATCAGAATACATCATTTTTGGGGGCCGGAGAGATGGCTCAGTGGAATAAGCACTTCCTTGGCAAGCTCAAGGTCCTGAGTTCAATCCCCAGTTCCAGAAAAAAAAAAAAAAAACAGAAAAAAAAAAAAAAAAAAAAGGGGAAAAAAAAAAGAATACATCACTTTTAATATTTCTACTCATTATAGAATTGAATGCATTAGAGACTACTTCTGCTTCCTCTCTGGTGACATATGTTTTAGTTAATAAAGTTATTTTGAAAGAGAAGGTATGACTTTAGAAGTCTATGACTTTGCAGACAGTAATATACTATCATAGTTTACCCTGTGCAGATCAGCTGCCTGTTAGGTCTTGTGTTTGTTTTCCCCATAGACATAATTCAGCCTTTAGTTGTTTAAAGCAGCAGATGGAAGGAGTCCATGGAGATGTGGCTTTATTAGCTCTCACAATGAAAGACCACACTGGCTATGCTAAGGATTAGAACTTTTCTGTTGAATGAAAGGGAAATGGATGTGTGTGTGTGTGTGTGTGTGTGTGTGTGTGTGTGCTGTTTTCAGTAGTATAGCCAGCTCTTGTGACTATAATCAATTGCATGAAGAGCAGAAAAATCTCTTGTGAATAGAACTTCCTTTAAGCCAAGAGTGTTGGTTACAGTTGTCATAATTATAGGTGGGGCAGATTTTCTTCTCATCAGGTAAAGACTGATTCAGTCATACAGTTATTGCATATTTACTCCTTTGAGAATATAGCAGGCTTATTTAGTGTACTATATACTGTATAGCTGTCAGGTTAGGAAGTTTGGTTTAATATTTCCTGGAATTTTTTTACAGTGAATAATTTTTGCAGCATGTCCTATATTTGAAGAATAGTAGCTGTGATTTATAAAATATTTAATCTTTTTCTTTTTTAAAAAAATCTTTTTCTTAAAAATACAGTACTACCTTTGCTGACATTTTTCTTGTGTGGTTTGCGTGATATTAGAAAAATCACTAATTTGACTCACTTTTCCTGTTGTTTACTAGGATTCTGACAAATATTATTAAGTTAAAAAGTTTAAACATGATTTATGAATGTTTTAAGAGACAGAATCATAAGTGCTAACCTTTTCCTCTTGAAACAGAGAGAGAGAGAGAGAGAGAGAGAGAGAGAGAGAGAGAGAGAGAGCACGCCATGAATTAAGAGACAAACATCTTTAAACTTGGCTGAAGTCCTACTTTGAAAATCACAGCCAGTGACCAAAGAAACAGCTTTGAGATGATTAAAACTTGGGTGAAAGGCTTTTTCATGCTGTGCCCTTTTAGAAATCTGGTGGGACGGAGAATGTTTCCTCTGACAGCACTGTCAGCAGTGAATAGATGAATGAATTTGTCCATGCTCAGAACTCAGAGCACATGTAATAGCCCCCTCCATGGACATAAAAGACCAGCTAAACCGACCTTAAGAATGATTCAAGCTCCTAAAGAGAGAGACTTTCAGGACTGTCTAAGAAGTGAAAACCAGCATATACTGTATAGCGATAAAGAAACAAAAGAGCTTGTGACAGTATCGAAAGAATCTGACATTTGCTTTGTCTCTACAAGAGATGAAAGGAATTTTGCCGACTTCGTCAAAATAATAACTAGTTTTATATCATCTTCAGCCTAAAAGCAGGAATCAGAATAGTATGTTTTTCTTTGTATTTCTGAAGAATTGTTATCTATTTGAAAATGTACATGGAATGGTTTTGTTTTGGGGAAGAAAAACGTGACATGGATTTTATGAGCTTAGTAGCTGTAGGTGGAGACTCTCTTGTTTGCAAAACCTTTTTAATAAGCAATGAAGTCAGGATATCAAAGATTGACATTTTTCTTTTTCTGGGATCTTTATTCTTAGTACTTCAAATAATTTCAGGCAAAGGGGTGAGGTATGGAAGAAAAACAAATGTGATGAATTTCCCCTATTTTGGCAGTGATTTCTGTGAAATCCTTCTGTATCTCCAATGAAGAAAGACGTGGCTCTGATGGGAGGCAGTGATTATATACGGATGCTGGCCTGATTTAGTGGGGCTGTGGGATACAGTTTGTTGTGCTGAATAGACTGTTTGCATCTTTATCCAGCAGTAAGTAGGCACTGGTAGTTGACTGCCTGGGGAGTGGCCTTTTTTTTGTTTGGTATCTGTTATGGATGATTCCAGTATTCTGAGAAGGAGAGGGTTACAGGTGAGTGAAAGAAAGCCTTCTTACTGATTTCCTTCCTTTATATTCTTTTGAAAATGTACTAAATAGATTGTTGTGATTTTCTTTAATTAATTTGAGGCCTGAGGCAGGCCACTAAGTTCTTTATTCTATTGTATATTATATATTCTATTATATATAATTATAATAAGATCTTCCTCCTTTGATAGAAAAATGCTACTTGGGCTTCTTTACACTGCATTAAGCAAGTGGATTAAATCAGACCTGTATAAAATGCAAAACTAGTTTTGGGTATGATACAGTAATACTGATAGATTATTTACAGTAAACATATTCTGTTTCTGACAGCCATGCTTGTGCCTACCCCCTCATTAAATCTCTATCACTGTGTCTCTATATGTATTTCTTGGCATTTCTTTGGTTCTACATATAATTTTAAGATCTTTGCTAAGTTATCACTGCATTTATACGGTCCATCCCTCCATGCATCTACCTCTCTACCCATCCTCCTTAAGTCTTAGGTGATTTGGCACATGAATAGATAAGTAAAGTCAATAATGAGAAATAAATTGCTAGACAATTCAACTGAGTTTTAATGAATACCCTAAGCGCTAAAAGAACACATGTCAAATTTTTTATAATTTAATGATTAAAGACTGGGGATATAGGTTAGTAGCACAAGTGCCTTCCTGGCAAGTGCAAGTTCCTGAGTTTAATTCCTGAGGATGATGATGATGATGATGATGATGATGATGATGATGATGATGATGATATGATGATGAAATTTCTTTATGCTTTGTAATTAGATGATTCCTCTTTATTCTTTATAGAGAATATCCAGCTTCTATGAAGTTCATCACTGAATATTTTTGAGAATTAACATAATGAAGGCTCTAGTATATAGCCCTAAGCTCATCAACAAACCTGTGATGGGCTAGTTATAAAGTGTAGCTAGTTCTTCTGGCTTTTTTCCCTCCTTGTTTGAAATTTGTAAAGTCCTGGGTTTTTTTTGTTTGTTTATTTGTTTTGTTTTGTTTTGTTTTTTTTGGCTGAACCAGGGATTCAATTCAGGCCCTTGTGCTTGCCAGGGAAGCACTTATTCCACTGAGCCATCTCCCTGGCCCAGTCTCCCCCCCCCCCCCCCCCCGAACCAGGGTTTGAACTCAGGCCCTTGCGCTTGCCAGGGAAGCGCTTATTCTACTGAGCCATCTCCCCTTGTTTGTTTATTTATTTTACATGTTTAGGACAGGGTCTACAAGGTCTCACTACATAGATTGGATTTGTAATGATTCTCCTGTTTTCAGCCTCACAAGTCCTGGGATTATAGGTACGTGCCACCACACCCAGTCTCAGTTGCTCAGCGCAAGCATGGCACACTGGGGATTGAACCCCCGCCACTGCATTCTGCTTAAGCAGGCACTTTAGTCCGCTTAGCTATCTGGCTGGCCCTTATTGTTTATTTTAATTGTTATTTTTTGCCAGAACATGTTGGATCTTGTTAATTACCATAATTTAACATTGTTTGGTTTCTTCAAAGTGTAGAGAAAGAAGCCTGGCATCATGGTGCACACGTTTAATCCGAGTACTTGGGAGGCTGAGGCAGGAGGATCATTGTGAATTTGAGAACAGCCTGGAATACAAAGTGAGATCAAGGCCAGTCTGAGCAGTATAGTAAGACCCTGTCTCAGAAAAATAAATAAATAATTGCTGGGGAGATAACTCAGTAAAATAAGCTCTTGCCTGGCAAGTGCAAGTTCCTGAGTTCAATCCCTGGTACCACACAATAAATAAATAAATAAAACCTAGAAACAAATGTATACAAAAGAGAATGTATAAAATACAAAATGTATACAAAAGAGAAATGTATACAAATGTATAGGATAAGTACATTTAAAATATGCATCAAAACAAATTATTGTGTTTGTAGTTAATATTGTGATCTATACTTAGTAATGGTGTTGAAAGCATTCAAAGCCCTTGGGGAATATACCCATGGAATCTTCAGTTGTCCGATGCAGCCTGGACTTTAAAGGTCAACAGTGGGCTCCAATGCCTTATATTAATTTCTTCTGTTACTATAGTTGGTTTGATTTTGTTAAAGGACTAGTTTGTTTTATTTTATTTTATTATTATTTTTTTAACTTTCTGCAAAGCTTTATTCCGGAGGGGTTCAGTCCTTGGCAGCTGCCTTCCTCTGCGGCTAGCACTTTGCTCAGCTCCTCTCGCTTTCTCTTGGCGCGGATGTGCGTCCCCACCCTTTTCTTGATGAACTTGAGGGCACGCTTGACCTTGGAGACCTTGAGCAGTTCCATGGCGCGCCGCTGGCTCGTAGGGGGCGAAGCCGCACACCTCTGGGATCATGTCCCGCACGAACTTGGTGTGTTTGGTGAGACGTCCGCGGCGGCGGCTGTGCCTCGGTTTGCTCACATTTTAAGTCACCTTGTGGCCCTTATTGAGGCCCACGGCCATGGGATAGCGGAGGGCCATAGCTGGGGAAAGCGGAGAGGAGGGCTAGAAAATGAACTTGGGCTTGGTCCCCACTGCCCGGAACCGCACACCCCGACTCCCTCGGGCTCGCCCGCCGCACTCAGCTATCCCTAACCCACAGGATGGGGCCGGGGCCCTGGATGGCTTCGGATGCCGTTTGTTTTATTTTTTGTTTTGAAATAGTCTCACTGTGCAGTTCAGGCTGGCCTTGAATTCACTTAGGTAGTCCAGCCTCGAACTCAGGGCAATCCTTCTGGCCTCAGCCTCCTGAGTGCCTGGAGTACAAGTGTGTGCCATCATGCCTAGTGAGAAATTTTGAGTGGTATTTATAAAGTACTCAGAAAACCTTTCAAAAATACCCATGTATAAATGTTTAAGTAGCTGCTAATTAAAAAAGGTTTTCTAAGCACATTTAATGACATTGGTTGTTTATATCTTAATTCTCTTTAGTTGCCAGGATTCAGAAATGGAATCTTGTCACGTGGGAAATACTTTCATATACTACGTCTGTTTTGTATCAAATCAGTTTTCTTTAGTGACTGAATCTGTCTCCAGAAGACTCAGCCTGTTTCCTCTTGAATTTGTTACTTCTATTGAAAGTACCAAAGTGAAAAACTGCCAGATTATGTAGCAGTGGGGGGTGATTTTCTGTTAGCTAGCCTTTTTTGAAATAAATTATTGTTAGATAACTCATATCACCCTCAAATGTACTGTGTAGCTGAGGTGGGCCTGGAACTTGAAATCCTCCCACCTCGGCCTACCAAGTGCTAGAATTTATAGACATGTACCATCATACCTGGCTACTTCATTGTTTTAATTACTTTACATTTATGTTCCAGATGATTGCACTGGAACTTTTTTTTTTTTTTTTTTTTTAACAGAACCAGGGATTGGACTCAGGCCCTTGCACTTGCCAGGGAAGCGCTTATTCTACTGAGCCATCTCCACAGCCCCTTGCACTGAAACATTTTGAAGTAGAAGTAATACTTAAAGAGTAGCATTAAAATTATTTGTTTTAAATAGTTAAATTCTAAGATTTGAAAAGGAAGTTTTAAATATATGTACAAAAACATACAATAGCTAATGTGTGCCTAGTGATAACAGATGATCTACTAGGTAACTTCATAGTAGAAGCCAAAAATCCAGATGTTTGAATTGCTTTTTCGTAATATGACTTAGGCTTCCTAAAAAATGTTCTACAAAATTAACCAGGTGCCCAGATTTGGATCTTTGGTAAGAGTTGGCTTTCATCACCTAAATATGCAGTCTGCTGTGATTTCCCCAACTTTTTTTTTTTTTTTTTAACGAAGTAGGTGTGGGGGGGGGGTGTGACATTTAGTAAATAGTACATTTATAAGCCACACAAAGATTGGAACCTTGTATATTTTGTTTGCCCTTCTATCCCTAGTGGCTATGTCAGGGTCAAATATATAGCTGTATTTGTTGAATGCATTAATGAAAGTATTTGAGTTTGTAATTTGTGTCAATTGAAAGACTTCTACCTTTTTAACTCTCACTCTTTTGTTTTTCTGTTTGGAAAATCTCAGTCCTCTTCATTCTCTACTTTTCTTTTAATAAGTTGATGTTCATTTAATGTTTCTTTTATCATTTAAGATTGTTGTAATTTTAATTTATTTGAGATGTATAGCGTTTATGAATTTTCAGTTGTATAATGACTTTTGCATTTGGAAGGTAAACCTAACTCAGGCATAATGTAAGATTATTTTTTTTAAAATGTATTTGGTTGTTACAGGATCTCACTATGCAGCTCAGACTCATAGTGATCCTCTTGTTTTTAGCCTCCCCAGCGCTGGGATTACAGGTATATGCCACTATGCCTGGACTCGGTAGCTGGCTCATCCTGCTCTGGGGGGTGGGGCTGGCAGGGCATGTGGTGCTGGAGATTGAACCAAAGTCCCTGTGCTAGCCTAAGCAGGCGCTTTCATCCACTGAGCTATCTCACTGGCCCTTTATTTGTCTTTTTGAGACAGGGTCTCACTATACAATTCAGCTGGCCCTGAGCTCACGTGGTAGCCCAGGCTAGCCTCACACTTGGAGCAATCCTCCTACCTCTGCCTTCCAGTTCTGGGATTACAGGTATGAGCCACTGCACCTGTACATACCATAATATTTGTTTTTCATTTTGAGGTGGTTTTGGTAGCATAGTTTGTCCATTTTGTCTGTTTTATTACTTAGTGAAAAACTTGTTTTTATTGCTTGTTTTGCTTTTTCAGGCACTTATTCAAATTTAATTTTCTGTGTGTTACACCAAACCACTTTAGGAATCCAGTGGTTAGGTAGCTGCTGGGATTATTCTCACTGTATTTTTTGTTTATTATTTTTATTTTTTTATTGGATACAGGGTCTCACTGCACAGTTCAGACTTGTAGTGATCCTCCTGTCTCAGCCTCCCCAGCAGTGGAATTACAGGTGTGCACCACGAGGCACAGTTTTGGGTCCAGCATGAAATGCAGTACCGGGGATTGAACTTGGGTTCTTGTGCTTGCTCAGCAGGTGCTTATACTGCTGAGCTATCTCCCCAGCCCTTATTTTCTTTTTAATCTTTGCTGAGTCTATCCATATATTCTTTCTAATCTTTTCATGATCAACATTAGCAGAAGTCTTTTTTTTTTAAGTTTTTTTTAGAAGTCAACTGTTTCTTTTTTTTTCAAAATTTTAATAATAAACAGCAATGAGACAGTTTCAAATCAAATCGGAAGTACAGTTTCAACAAATAATACACTGCATATATTCTTCTTAGTGGTTAATTGCTGTACAAAATGCAGACTTGAGATCCTATTTACAAAGAAGTCAACTGTTTCTGTACTTTAGATCTTCCATTTTATTTTGCTTTTGGTGGATCTCTTGCAAATGTTGTACAATAGAATTTTTTGGTTTTAAAATCTATGCTTATTTTGAATAATAATCTATTTGAATTTGTTTCTGCCATATTATTTTTTATATTCCAATTCTACATTTCTGTGCCTTACTGCCTCACACCCCCTCTTACCATTTAAAACTACCAATAGCATCTCTTTGTTTTCTTATTTTCTTTTTTCAAACTCTGGTGGTCTATTAGAACAACTTTAAATTTTTAACTGTTTGTTGAACAAGCACAAAAACTATTTACCTCTTGGCACTTTTTCCAGTGTTGCATATTATTTTTACCCAATATTTTGATTCTTTCCTTAAAAAGAACTCCAGAAATAAGAAATTTTTATTATTTATATTTAGTATAGGTATTATTTATTGAAATTTTTGTGTGTTTAGTTTTCTTCATATTCATTTTGAGCTCATATACTTTCTTCCTGAGGATATATTTCTTCCTAAAATATATTGTTTATATATTTTTTAGTATGTCAGTAATAAATACTTACATATAAGGTATCTTTATTTTGCCTCTGAACTTTTTTTTGGTGGTACTGGGGATTGAATTCAGACCTTGCGCTTGCCAGGCAAATGCTTATTCTACTGAGCTATCTCCCTAGCCCTTGCCTCTGAACGTGAAAGGTAGTTTGAGCTTACAATTTTATCTAGAGTAGTCAAACTTCATTGTAGAGTTCGTAACTCTTTCTCCCTTGTCCCAATGTTGGCAAGTACCATTCTGTTTTCTGCTTCTGGAGCATGTTGCAGGTTCTCTGACTTTTGTTACAGAAAAGTAATTTTCAGGACACATCAGAAAGAGGAATACAGTGTTATGGTTTGGGGTTTTGCAAGAACAATCCAATACAGGACACATTTTATAAGATTAATTTATCATGAAACACATACATCCAAAGAGTGAAGGAAATCTGTCCAAACATTAAAGACTCTAGTTGAGGACCTGGATCCCACAGTAGTGTCCTATATGAATCCAGCTGAGGACCTAGAGCCCATCACAGTGCCTTCCACAAGTCCAGTTGGAGGCCTAGAGCCCACAACAGTGTCTCATGCAGGCCTACTTCATAGATCTGCACTGGAAAAGCCCAAAGATCAGTGGAGGAAGCCAGAAAGCCTATGCCAGTAGGATGAAGGATCTGAACTGGAACCAGGAAGCAAAACCTAAGGTAATAACCAGAGCTCCCCACAAAAGTACCACAGCCATCTTCAGCAACAGTGAGGTCCTGAGCTCCTGTAGTGATGAAGAAAGCTGAGTTTCCTCAGTAAAGCCAACATGACAAGCTCCTCCAGAAGACTTAGCAGTGCACCCACTGTCTTCCCCTCCAGAGCCAGGAAGCAGTGCTCAAGATAAGGACCAGAGCTTAGCCTTTCTCAGTGGCATTGAGGTCCTGAGCTCCTCCTCCAACAAGAATAGCCAGGTTCACTAGGAAAGCCAGTATGACAAAGTTTTGCAGCAGAATAGCCCAAGAGAACTAGCAGCTTCCAACAGCTTTTCCAAACAGCATCCCTAACAACATCTCAACAGGTTCTCTAGTTCTGCCTCTTATGCTGCTGGCAACAATCCTCAGGTGGATCGCCCACACTCAACAACAGCTAATTCAATTCTGCTGGGTATAACAAGTTGACCACCAGTTAACAATCCACTTCACAGAGATTTATTAGGCAGCATTAAAAGTATACACAGGACCCAGCACTTGGGAAGCTGAGGCAGGAGGATGGCCATGAGTTCAAAGCAAGCCTAAAGTACATAACTTGAGCACAAGGCCAGACTGAACTGCATAGCAAGACTGTCTTTAAAAACCAAAACAACCTCAAACAAAAGTACACAAAGATATAGAATGTGAGCCCTTCAGTGAGCTCTGCAGCACATGTATGGGAGGGGGTGTAGAAATCTGTGCATCTGGGAGATGGCTCCGTAGAGTAAGTGCTTCCCTGGCAAGCGCAAGGGTCTGAGTTCAATCCCCAGTTCCGCAAAATAAATAAATAAATAAATAAAATCTTTGCAAAGATTTTAGAGAATGTTATTTTGTAGATGAAAGGTGATAGCTCTTTCTGTAAAGAAAGAACAATGGCCCATTCACAGGTGATAACTATCTAAGGTGATAGAGCTGTAACCCATCCACAAGGGAGACACCCATTTAAAATAAGAGGGAATAGTCAATGGTCATTTATAGGTAAAAGGAAATGGTCTAGGCTTTTGAGACTTAAGGAACTTTTGACTGGGTTTATGTCGTGAATTTGCAGTTTTTACTAAAATTAAATTTTATTTTATTTTATTTTTTTTAATATTTATTTATTTATTTATTACATTTATTTATTGT
>NW_004524683.1:8015746-8020139 GCF_000260255.1 Octodon degus | reverse complement strand
ACCACAAAAAAAAAAAAAAAAAAAAAAAAAAGAAACAGGATCTCATCATTATGTAATTCAGGCTGGCCTTGAACTATGTAGCCCAAGCTGGCCTGAAACTTACAACTGTCCTTCAGAGTGTTGGGATTTCAGGTGTGGGCTACCATCCCAGGCTCAGAAAGACACCTTATTTATGTATGACCTCTCCAAGTAAGTTTAGGACAAATAAAAATAATGTTTCTTCTGAAAAAAAAAAAGAAAAGAAAAAATGGGACATCCCTGAAAATAGCCCTGTAGCATCTTTCAGTGCAAAAATTGATATAAAATCCAATCTGATTTTGGGGGAAATATGGTAGCAATTTTATTCATAATTAGAAACAACCCATCCAAATATTTTAAATAATCTCTAAATTATAATACCTAATGTACCTAATGAAATATAAGTGCTGTGTAAGTTGGTGTTATATCATTTAGGGAGTAATAAAAATCTGTACGTTAGGCAAAGATATAATTTATTAAAAAATCACTTTGACCTTCAGAAAAAACCTCAAAACATTAACTTAGGAAAAAAAAAAAACACCTTTTCTAATTTATAGAAAGAGATGTTACTTGACTCTAGAATTGCAATTGTAGAAACCAATTCAGTCGTCAAATTTGTTTTAATTTTTTCTTTTGACAGTGATGTTGTAGAGAAGTTTTTCCTCACCTTGATTTTGAGAGTTGGTGGAGAAATTGTCTCCAAACCCCAATCCTGTATCTACTTCCAGTAGAATAAGAGACTGAATTATGTTTATTGGAACCTGTTAATTTCCTTTTCTGGGAAGTGTTGCTTCTGCAGTAGGAAGAAAAATGATTAGGAAATACATAGTAGGAAATAGCTAGTTTTACTCTTCCTTAAACTCATCTGAGAATAATGTATCTACCACATATAAAGTACTTTGGCATGCATTATTTTTTTTACTTATAACCTTCTAAGCCATAGCAGTAGGAGAAATTTCAGGTTATGCAGGTATATTTTTATTAAGTTATGACATAAACCCAGTTTTCTGTTTTTCCCTTTGTGTTCATTTCCACTTTTCTTAATATTATTGTATAATGTAAGTTTTCTATAACTTTTTCTCAGACTGATACTATGTAAATTTAATGAAAAAATAGTGAAGATGGAAATCCTTTAGCATGTCACAGGGTTGCCATTGCTAGCTGCATGTTCACTGGTTTCAGAGACTCACACTCAAATGTGAATGAGTAGAGGTATAGCATCAAGATAGCCAGCATAATAGAAACTTCAAATTTTCTACATGGAAAAGACAGATTTTTTTTTTTTTTCTGGTATCAGGAATCAAACTCATAATGTTACACTTGCCAGGCAGGTGCTTGTACACTGAGCTATATTCCTTGCCCAAAAAAGACAGATTTTTTAAATTTTCCCCAGATTTATTTTCTGCCAAAGCTAAGGAGATATTTATAGTTGGTATAATGGTCCCTCAAAGGTAATTAATAAATGATATTAAAAGAGATTTATGGGGTAATGTGTTTCACGCCAGTAGCATTATTTCAGACTCTTGGATTAATTACTAGCTATAATGCTATCAGTGAATAATACAAGCAATAATGATGTGTTTTTTCCCCAGTAAAGTCTCAGGTGACCTTATTGCAATTGATAGTTTCTCATCAATGAAATTTCAGATTATTAGATGGAATCCTGTTATAACCCTTGTAATGTGATAAGAATATAAGAAGTACCATTCACTTGATTGAATTGACTTATTTGTCTGTTATTTATTTGATCCTCTTACATTTCCACCGCTCTTAACAAAATACCAAAAACAACCAACTTTTGTAAGGAGAAAAAGTTTACAGCTCACAGTTTTGAGAAGTTTCAGTCCATAATTGGGCAGACCCATTGTCTTTAGGCCTATAAAGGTGTTTATCTACTTATATAAAAGGGAAAAAAAAAGGTAAGAATATGGCTTCATGAAAAGTTTCTCATGGGGCCTGGGGAGATGGTTCAGTGGAATAAGTGCTTGCCTGGCAAGCACAGGGGCCTGAGTTCAATCCCCGGTTTAATCCCAGCACTTGGAAAGCTGAGGCAGGAAGATCCCTGAGAGTTTGAGACCAGCTTGCTTTACCTAGTGAGTTCAAGGCCAACTTAAACTACATAGCAAGTCCCTGACTTTTTTTTTTTTCCTATGCTGCTGTCTATCAAACATAAAAAATAAATGGAGGGCTCTAAATGTAGTGGAGAGCTAGGTGTGATGGTGCACACTTGTAATCCCTGCACTCAGGAGGATGAGGCAGGTGGATCATTGCAGGTTTGAGTGCAGCCTGGGCTACAGAGTAAGCTCAAGGCCAGCCTACCTTAAAAAAAAAAAAATGCAGTGGAGATTCTTTACCTGGAAACCTTTGGTAACTTGGCAAGCACAGTTCAAATGGTATAGTAAAGTCTTGACTTTATTTTCAGTGTGTTGAATGAATAGGAAGTGAGAAGCTGGATACCCTGGACATAGGCAGCTCATTCCAGCAGTATGGTGGTAGGGGGAAACAGAATTGATAAAGCAGTGATTGAAAGAAGTTATGTAGTAATTTAAGGGAATTTATCTTTTCAAAATGGGATAGATGTTAATTTGTGGATACTAAAGTTAATAACTTATAGGTCATAGAAGACTTGATTAGGCATACCTGATGTATTGTCACATAAGACCAGCCTGTTTCTAAGAGAGGATGAGTCACAAGCTTTCTGGTTATTTGCCTAAATTGAATATGCTTTTAACTCATTCAGACTTCTAATTATATAGTTTTCCTTTCTACCCCATTCTGAATATTCCCTGCAAGAGGAAATCATTGGTTCTTTTGATTACCTTTATATGATAGAGATCATTTTTTGCTCTTCTAGCCCTTAGGCTTGTCTTGATGGTAACAAAGAGTATGTCATGGCAGTGATGATCTGGAACTTTGAGCATCACATATATTCCTTTATGTAGGCATAAAATAAAGAAGGCAGAAGGGATTGATTTCCACGGATGCATGTCTATATGCATTTTTCTTCTGATACAGGGCTTTGGAGAGGGGCCCATGTGCATCTTAAAAAATTTTTATTATTGTCTCAAACTAAAATTTATCATGTTCCCCATGTAAACTATTAAAAAACAACCCAGAACTGTCATGTAGAGTCAGAGAACAAATATTTTTGGTTTTGTATTATTCTAGAAGTTAGAGAAAAGATGTAAAAGGATGTATTTCTCCAGCACATTTTTGTTTTTACTGGGAATCAAACTTAGGACCTTATGCTTGCCAGGCAGGTGCTGTGCTGCTAAGCTATCTCCCCAGCTCTTCTCTAGCATATTTTTCTTTCTTTCTTTCTTTCTTTCTTTCTTTCTTTCTTTCTTTCTTTCTTTCTCTTTTTAATACAGGGTCTCACTACTCAGTTTGAACTCAGTGATCCTCTTGTTTCAGCCTCCACAATGCTGGAATTACAGGCATGTACCACCATGCCCAGTTCTGAGCTGGTCTGGCATGTGGTACTGGAGAGCAAACTCAGGACCTTGTGCTTGTCAGGCATATGCTTAGACTGATGAGCTATCTCTCCAGCCCATTCAGCACATTTTATAAGTATCTTCCTAAATTTGTGTTTCTTTAGCAAAATAATGCAAATTAGGTAATTGATAAAAAGGGACATGTTCTTATAGGTTTGGAGACTGGGAAGACTAAAATCAAGTGTAGACATTTGGTGTCTTGTGAGGAATATGCTGTTGTCGCAAAAGATGGAAGGGCAGAAAAGGCCAAATGTTGTGTGAAGCCTCTTTCATAAATCACTTAATCTCATTCATAAAAGGAGGAACCCTTATGCCCTAATTACCTGGTGAAAAATCCAGTTATAATTTTATCCCAATATAGTTTAAGTTCCAACATGAATTTTGGAGAGGACACAATATTCATATAGCAGTGAGTATAACTATGATAGCAAAATTACACAACAGTTTTATTCATATACGGTAAAAATCCCCAAAATGCCTTTACACCGATGTGATTTGATTATTGAAAACCTAATACATCTCACATTTATTCAGGAAATAGATGAACACCTTCCAGCCAGTTTTAGGAGACCATCATAATTGTGATAAAAAAATCTGACAAAGACATTAAAACATAAAAATAGAGACCATATTCATTATGAAAATAGGTACAAGAAATCATCAAGAGAATATTAACAAACAGAAGCCAGCACTGTGTTTGCTAAAGTTAGATTTAATTCAGAAATATGAGGTTAATTTTTTTTTTTAATAGCAAAGGATCTTTTCTTTTAAATTTTATTTATTTATTTATTTGAGAGAGAGAGAGAGAGAGAGAGAGAGAGAGAGAGAGAGAGAGAGAGAGAGGCCAGCTCAGCCCACCAGGGGGCAGGGCTGGCTGGCAT
>NW_004524683.1:8014233-8015646 GCF_000260255.1 Octodon degus | reverse complement strand
GCTCAGCCCACCAGGGGGCAGGGCTGGCTGGCATGTGGTGCTGGGGGATTGAACCGCGGTCCCTGATGCTTTTGCTAAGCTTATTCTAAGTAGGTGCTTTAGACCACTGAGCCATCTCTCCAGCCCCTGAGGTTAATTTAATACTAGAAAATCAAGGGCTGGCCAGATACCTCAGTGGATTAAAGTGCCTGCTTAAGCCCAGCGTGTGAATGAGACTGCCCAGGGCCCACTGGATCCTGAATAGACCCAGAGTGCAGGCCTGGTGTGGAATCCTGCAGCAGAACTTCCAGCAAAGACGCTAGAGGCAAGACCCACCCAGCTGATTCAGGAGCAGAACATCTTGCCAGAGTAACACAACAGGTTCAACTCCAATGGCTACAGCAGGAAGAAGTGGAGCACAACAGCCAGACCCCAGCCAGATCCAAGCAGCACCCACCTGGAGGAATCTAAACTTTGTAGATCCAGACCTGGTGCTAAGGTAATAATTCTATCTAAGCTCTACACCAAAGGTCAGAAAACAGTGGTATACAAAATGACAAAGAGAAGGAACAAAATGTAGTCTCAGGCCCCGAGTCCACCCAGTACAATTGCAGAAGACACTGGCATAGAGGAAACTGGAAATCCCACACCTGAAATCTTTGAAATAACAGTGTTGGAAGTAAAGAAACAACTGTACAAAGGTATAGAAGAAATCAGATCAAAAATAATTTCTGAACTAAAAAATGTAGTGATAACTATAATCAAAGAGTACTAAGTGCTTCTAAAGAATTCACTGATAAAAAAATAGAGCATAATATAAAAATGATGGAACCCCTGAATAAGCAATGTAGGAAAGAAATAGAATATATGAAACAGATTCAAAGTGATATACAGGAAATTAAAACCTCAGTCACAAGCTGGCAAAACCGTTTGAGGGAAAGTGAAAATAGACTTTCTGACCTTAAAGACACCCATTGCAGCTAGTGAAAAAGTAAGAAAAGATCTCTTAAAAACAACTAGGATGCAGGAAAAATAATACCTGCAATGCAAAGATGAACAATGTGAGACTAATAGGCATCAATGAGAAGGAAGAAGTCAATACAAATGATATAAAAAGAATATGGGCAGAAGTAATAGCAGAAAACTTCCCAAATATAGGGCAACAATCTGACATTCAGGTAACTGAAGCATATAGAACTCCGAATAACATCAACCCAATGAAAACCACACCCAGACATATAATAATCAAGATACCAGAAATTCAGCTTAGGAACAGTATACTAAAAGCCGCTAAAGAAAAGAAACATCACATTTAGAGGAAAACCCATCAGAATAACGGCAGATTTCTCTTCACAAACCATCAAGTCAAGAAGAGCATGGAGCAAAGTACTTCAAGTCTTGCAAGAAAACAAATTCCAACCCAGACTGATATAC
>NW_004524683.1:8009870-8013668 GCF_000260255.1 Octodon degus | reverse complement strand
TTGCCATTCCAGTATTTATCTTATGTTTTACTCTTAGTACTTCTTTGCTATCATGAAAACTTTTTCTTAGTTCAATTGGTTTGAAACATTTAATTTTAATTAATTAGTACTTAATTTTCTGAATATTGCTTAAACTTAATTTTTGTTCTAAGATTTATACTATATCTTTGAGTTGCAATTTATTTAAAAGACATTGTATGATTTTTTTTGATATCTTTTAATATTAGAAACTGTAAAAAGTGTATTTCCATTTTCTGTTTACTTTGTATTCTCTGCCTTTTATATACACATACACACACATATATATGGAAAAAATATGTGTATAACCCAACATAAGATTGGTCCTGTTTTATAGAAATCTTCAATGATCTTTAAATAAGCGTTCATCTAATATCTTTTATATAGTCCTGCATAACTATCATATTGAGAGCTCTTTATTGTTCATCCAGGAGCATACTGCAACTTCTCTTGCCTTTTGAATTATGCTCTTTGTGATTTCCTATATGCTACGTCTACAGGTATTAAAATATTTCAAGTTTGTATAACTAGAAAATCTTACTTTTAGTTTTGAAAGGTATGTTTGCTAAGAATAAAATTCAAAGAGGACAGATTTTTTTTTTCTTTCAGTCCTTTAATTAGTCTAGTTTCTTACACACTTGGTCCTTTTTTTCTTTCTAATTTAGAATTAGATGCTATTTAATGTGTTCTTCTATAGCTAATTTTTTTTTATGTATATGCTTTAATGGCTTTTTTCTTTACAATAAGTTTTGGACAATTTCATTTTTGTGTATCTTGGTATGATTTTATTTTACTTTATTTTATTTATTTATTTTTTTTGTGGAACCGGGAATTGAACTTAGATCCTTGCGTTTGCCAGTCAAGCGCTTATCCTACTGAGCCATCTCCCCGACCCCTTGGTATGATTTTATTTAAATTTCTTGTGCAAAAAGGTTCATTTTTCTTGGAAATGTGGTATTATAAGTTGAACTAAATTCAGAAATTTTAAATCTTTATTTATTGCCTACTCCTTTCTACTTTGAGAATTCTAATTATATGAATATAAGTTTCTTGGTTTTGACACGGTGAACTATTATGACTGATCTGTAAATTCCTTCTTCATTTTTATTTTGGACAATTTTTATTGTTATATTCATTTATGTTTGTAAATAATTTTCAATTTGCAATCTATAAAAATAAAAATAAAAAATAAATAAATAAAATGCCTGCTTAGGCTGTGTACAGGGACCAGGGTTCAATCCTGGCATGCTGTGTTAGTTCCATCCCCCGGGTGTGTGCCTATAATCCAAGTTCTTGGTAGGCTGAAAATAGGAGGATCACTATGAGTCTAATCTGTGTAGTGAGACCCTGTACTAATACATTTTAAGAAAGAAAGAAAGAAATCACAGAGCTGGGGAGATAGCTCAGCAGTCTAAGCACCTGTCTGGCAAGTGCGAAGACCTGGGTTCAATCCCAGTACCACGTGCCATGCTGAATCCAGAATCCCAGGTGCATGGTGCCTGCCACCAAAACTGGGCATGGTGGTTGACACTTCTAATCCCAGCACTGGGGAGACTGAGACAAGAGGATCATTACAAGTCCAAGTTGCGTAGTGAGACCCTATACCAAATAAATAAATAAAAGATTAAAAAAAAGAAAAAATAGATCACTGTCATTCAGCATATTGAGAGAAGATATCTAGACTATGGAACAGTTAAAACTCTGATGCCTTGTTATTGGAAATATAACAAGGTATAAATGACACATTAGGAAAAAAACCTATTAGTTTGTTGACACATTTCTGTCTTTGTACACTTTATTTTTTTAATGCATTTTGGTCCAGGGTCTAGAGTGTCTCACTACTTAGCTCAGACTTGTAGTGATTCTCCTGTTTTCAGTCTTCCAAGAACTGGGATTACAGGCATGCACCACCATGCCCAGTCTCAGGATCAAACCCCAGCTGCTGTGCTCTGCCTAAGCAGGTGCTTTAGTCTGCTGAGCTATCTGGCCGGCCCTCTGCCTTTGTACAATATGTACTTAGTTACAGGGCACACTGTTTGCCACACACATTTTACACTTTTAGGTATTTACCTAAAATAGATGAAATAGGTTATGAAAAGATATGTAAAATGGATGCATTTTGAGATAATAACATTAAGTGAAATGAATTGAGTTTAAATATCACATGGTTTCTTTTATATGAGAAACCCAAAATATGATCTGAAGAGTAAAATAAAAGACAGATAATAGGAAAAAAGAGGTCTAGAATAAGTCCATCAACCCAGAAAGTTCCATCGTGCCATCTTTTGGTAAATTTCCCATCCCCCCAAAAAATAGGTCTTTTGCAAATGGGGAGGAGACCAAGAGATGAAGGGGAGGATAAAGTTTGTTTAAAAAAAAGAAAAAAAATGTATGTCTATGTTAATAACCCTAAGCTGTAAACAACCCAAATGTCTGTCAGTTGGAGAATGGATAAACTGATGAGTTTATATTCCCATTGTTATATGCAACAGTATAGTTGAATCTCAAAAACATTGTGGTGAGTGAAAAAAAAAATTCTATTGAAAAGGTCTGTATTTGTGTGTTTCTATTCATCTGAGATTCTGGAGTAGTCAAACATAATCTATACAGAAAAATAATGAATAGTATTTGCTTGAAACAGGTGTGAGTATTTTGGGGGGGGCAGTGAGGAGGATGTGTTGAGAAAGGATCTGATGGAACTTTCTGGTTTGTTGAACTTGTTTTGTATTTTGAAAGATGGATTTATCTGAGTGTGTACAGATGCCAGACTTAGCAATTGGCACACAAGACTTATTCAGTACAATTTTTGTTAATGTACAAAAAACAGATGTGTTAGCCTTCTATTGCTGTGAAAGTACCTAAATAATTTAAAGGAGGAAAGATTTATTTTAGCTAATGGTTTCACAATTCATGGTTGTTGGGTTCATTGTATTGGGGCCTGTGATGAAGCAGAGTGTTGTGGAGAAGACATGGTAGAGCAAAGCTGCTTACCTATGGCAACCAGAATGCAGAGAGAAAGAGTGGAAGGGGTCAAGGACAAGATACATCTTCCTAGGGCACTTTTGCAAGGACCTACTTTATCCAGTAACCATAGTTCCTACTTGCTACAGTTTCCCCCACCTCCTAATGATCCGTTCAACTATGACTCCATTTATTGATAAGATCAGAGCCTCATGGTTCAGTCACTTCCCAAAAGCCATACCTCTGAGTCTTTATTCATTTGGCCCAACCTTTCAACACATGAACCTTTGGGAGACATATGAGATCCAAATTATAAGGGGGTTGGGGAATAGAGAATTGTAAACAAAGTTTGGTTAATGATATACATGTTGAAGTCTGTATTGTACTTTTTTTTTTCTTTTTTTGCGGAACTGGGGGTTGAACTCAGGCCCTTGTGCTTGCCAGGGAAACGCTTGTTTGAATCACTGAACCATCTCCCCATCTCCAGCCCCTGCATTGTATTTTTAAGATGCATTAAAGAAACAAATGAGTAAGTGGCCAAATATATGATGAAAGAAAGAGAAAAATGTTAACTGTACAACCTGGGTTGTAATAGACTTTAACTGTTTGCATCTTTAAACTTTTATGGTATTTCTGTGTTTGAAAATCTTTATAATGCCAGGCAAATGGTGTTACTTATGTAATGAAACTCAATTTTTGTTGACTTTTTAAAAATACAATATAGTTACTCCAGGGCCAGAGAGATGGCTCAGTAAGAATAAGCGCTTCCCTGGAAAGTGCAAGGACCTGAGTTCAATCCCTGGTTCCGGGGGCGGGGGG
>NW_004524683.1:7988135-8009770 GCF_000260255.1 Octodon degus | reverse complement strand
AAAAGTATTAAAAAATTATTAATACATTTAAAAACTAATAAACAGATGTACTATATTTTGGTCAGAAATTTTCTGTATTGTAAAATATGTCATTTCTTCTCATTACAGCCCTCATCGAGCATGATATGATGTCAGTTCAAATATGTATCTATAAAATGACTCTAGAATTTATGTGGGAAAGTAGAACCTGAAGAGTAACTGCTATAGTTTGGAAGAAGAATAATAATAAGATAGATAGATTTGTCTTATAAATATCAAGGTTAATTGCCAAGCTGTAGCAAGTAAACAGTTGTATGGGTACAGGGACTGTGAGACGCTGGACTACAATACAGTTAAAAATAGACCCCCCCCCACATGGAAATAATACAAGATAGGACTGATGCTGCATATCACCTAATAAATGACAACATCTGGGGCAATTGATCATCAATGTAAAAATAAATATAATGATATTCCTGTCTCCATACACAAAAACATGTATCAAGTATATTAACAAACTTACTGTGAAAAATAAACCTATAAAACTTTTAGAAAAAACATAAGCATATATCCAAGGCTGAGTGTATCACAGATGGATTTCTTACATTCACACAACAAAAAAATCACGTAAAAACACTAAATAGCAGTTCTCAGTGTTGTGTTTCTGTGGAGGCTCATAATAGGTTCTCAGGGCACAGAGTGGACCTGTATTCAGATGATGCCCAACATCAGCCTGATACTCTGCTCCTGCTGCTGTCTCTGCTCTTCAGTTTGGGACTGCCATGTAGCCTGCTTATCCCCAATGCCAAATCTAATATTTCACAAATCAAGTTAGTATGATGAAGTTCAAAACGTCCTCTTCAAGATGATAGGCTTGAACTTGGAGGAGATCTTTAAGCCAGCTATATTACAGCTGAAGCTACCAGCCTATAAGCTAATGAACCAGGCACATTTGGAAAAGGCTACAAGAAATGCACTTGAGGCAGCTAAAACACAATTTAAAATGCCATAGGTTGTGAAAGAATGTGCATCTATAAATGATGTGCTAATCAAAGAAAAGATTTTGGAAGGAACAGAAACCAGCCAAATATTATATTTGATGCTGAAGCAAGAACACAGAGATAGCCAGATATGTGTTTACGGATACATCAGATAACACCTGGAGCATTTTGTTGTAAGAGAACCAAGTGACTGTGTGGGATTTGCTGGCAAGAATGGAACCAGATGATATATTTATTTCCTCAAAGAAGGTCATTCCTTTCCTTTCTTTTCTTTCCTTTTTTTAAATATTAATTTTATTGAGAAACAAATAACAGTGAGACAGTTTCAAAACCAATTAGGACAGTTTCAATAATTAATACATTGCATATTGTTGCCTTTGTAGTGGTTATTCATTAAAATGCAGACATGATATCCTGTCCAAACACTATTAGTACAATTTTTTCTTCTCATTGAATTAAGAGAAAGTAGATGTATATCTATCCTAACTATTTTGTATATACATATACAAAATGGCCCTTCGTTTGTATCCCCTTTTTTGTTTAGTTTTGTCAGAGATGGGTATTCCATTGCCATTTAAATATTGCAGGTGTGTGAATTCAGCAAAATAATCCAATGTAGTCCAGTAATCCATAATAGTAGTGGGTTATCTGTAGGACTGGCAATGTCAGAAGTTGTTGACTTGAGCCTTTTATAACTCAGCATATTAATATGGCTTTACTTTTTAAAAAAAATTTATTTATTTGTGTGTGTGTGTGTGTGTGTGTGTGTGTGGCCAGCTCAGCCCACTAGGGGGCGGGGCTGGCTGGCATGTGGTGCTGGGGGATTGAACCGCGGTCCCTGTGCTTTGCTAAGCTTGTTCTAAGTAGGTGCTTTAGATCACTGAGCCATCTCACCAGCCCCTGGCTTTACTTTTTATACCTCTTTTTTATACTTTTCTGCTGGATCGTTAAGACCAAGATAAAGCAAGACCTATATAACAAGAAATGTATCTTTTGTATCTGCCAAGGTCAGTCAGCTCACCTCAGGATTTAGCCTGAAACCCTTTACCACAGTTTGTAGATCCTTTGTCATTATCAGCCATGTGGATGAGTCATGGCATTGCTTGACCAATTTGCTCTGTATGAAAGCCTGAGAGAATGTTTTCTCTCCATGTGACTCTCCTTAGGCACACTCTACATCATCGATCACTTTCCTCTCCACAAGTAATTTTCAATTAAGACCATGTACAGCAAGGACTAGCATGTTGATGTCCTTCACCTTTGCATTGCTCAGTTTGAGCCACATTCTATTGAGCACATCAAAGTTTATCATCAGGAAAAAAATATCAGACCTGTGACATTATTGAAAAACATGGTAAGTATGGCCTTTTGCGTTCAGCAAGACAGTGGCAGAATAGCTTGGTATTTTGTAAATAAGGTCGAAGATTTACTGGTTAACTAGATTCAGAGAGATTTAATTGGTGCTACCAGGTTGGTCTAGTTGAATCACATGCTCCATCCAGATGGCCAGTCAGCTCAAGAGGCCAAAAAAGCAGGCTGCTGAGGGAATAAATTGAATTAAGGTCTTTGAAAAAATAGAAGTGGCAGATTGGAGTATATATAGAATTAACACTTGTGACTTATCAAGCAGCTTTTATTAGACGTTCTGCAGCTTCTTGAAAATATTTCTTTTTAAATACATTTAATTTTTTTTACTAGAACCTGCCCATGTTTAATATTAAACTAAATGTTTTAAAAATCAAGATTAAAAGGCATTGATTTGTAAAAGAAAACAAACTACTCAATTAGGCTTACATTTACAGAAAAATCATATTAATAAGAATAGGCTGAAATTTTGATATGCAGACATTAAAACCCTAATTAAGCAGGGTTTTTTTGCTGCAGTTTTTTTTTTTTTTTTAGTGTGTTTGGTACAGGGTCTCACTATACAACTTGAATTCGGTAGTCATCTTCCTGTTTTCAGCCACCCCAGGCCTGGGATTACAGGCAGCGTGGCATTTGGTGCCAGGGATCAAACTCCGGTCCCTGAGCTTGCCTAAGCAGGCACTTAGTCCACTGAGCTGTCTTGCTGGCCCTTGTATTGTCATCTTTTTAAAGATTTACTGTAGTTATTTATTTATTTGAAATGTATCAGTTATTTAATTAGGTTCTTAGTAAGAAATTTAGAACACTAATTTATGAGGATAAATTCCATTTGTCAGAGCAAAAACAGATCACAGCCCCAGAGCTGAGGAACAGCTTTGATTTTTGCTAAAATCTGTGAGTCTACCACTTTCTGATCCACCTTACACTGCTCTGAAATCTGGTATCTCTGTTTCTTGGTGTCGAAAATGTCACCCTCCTGGTGTCTAGATTTCCGCAGCTGCTTCTTCTAGAAGTAAGCATCAGTGAGGTGTTTGGGGATTTTCACTTTGCTGATGTCAATTTTTGTAGAGGTGGCAATGACAAATTTCTGGTGTGTTCTTCATAGAGGAACACGATTAAGGCTCAGAGGCCCAGTCACAAGTAGCAAGCCACTGTCCAACTGCTTCAGGAAGACCACTCTCTTGCCTCTGTGACGTCTGGTGAGGATGATCAAGATGGTGCCAGGAGTGATGCTAGCTCCAAGTTTCCTCAAATTTTGACTGAAGGGTTTCTTGCCATGACTCAAAAGCTTTCAGGGCACATCTTCAATAGGGTAGTATCTAGAGATTTTTGAAGCTTAACCACCCAGCTACCTCCATTCTTGTCCCCACTGACCGGTTTTGTGATCATAGCAAGAACTTTCTCCTTTTTTCTTCTCAACCTTTGATTTAGCAGCTGTGTAGTTTCTCTTGTACAAGGCCTTTCTGGAATACATAGCAGATTGGGAATATCTACCAATTCCTCTAACCAGGACAGGATTTCGGCTGCAGTGGGGCTGCCCCTTCTTGGACTTTTTTGACTTCTTCACCTTACCCTTTTTACCAGTACCGCTGGCAGAAGCCTTCTGGGCTTCGGGTTTCTTCTCTTTAGTGTCTGGCTGCTCAGTTTTTTCACCTGCCATCTTGCAAGAAGGGAAAGAGAACTAAGTTTTCCCTGTAGTTATTTATCAAAATATTTTGTAACTTTCCCAAATCCCATTTTCTTTCATATTCTTTTTAAAAATTTTTATTGATTGATTGATTGATTGAGGGTCTCACTATACAGTTCAGATTCTTAGTGATCCTCCTGTCTCAGCCTACTTAGTGCTGGAATTAGTCACCATGCCAGGTTCTGGGGCTGACATGGCATGTGGCACTAGGGATCGAGGTACTGGGAATTAAACTTGGGACCTTGTGCTTACCAGACAGGGGCTTATGCCATCAAGCTATCTCCCAAGGCTTTTTCATATTCTGGACACTAATTATCTAAATTCTTAGGCATAACATGGAATATGTATTTTTCATCAAGTATTGATATGTTGAACTTTAAGTCCCTACAGAATATGATGGAAAAACTTTTAAAAATTAGAATATATTTTTAAAAATAGGCATAAAGAATTATATACTTCTTATATTTACACATAAGTCCAAAAATCCAACCATATACAACCTTGAAGCAGGACAGTCCCACAATATTCCTTTTCCTGTCTCTTGCCTTCGTTCACCACCCCCTTCTTTTTGAACAATCATCTACCTGAAAGAAAGCTATACTAATATGCTGAGCTGTAAAAGGCTCAAGTCAATAGCTTTGGACAATTGCTTCAAATAGTTGTGCTGGTAACTCACTACTATTATGGACTATTGGACTATATCAGGTTACTGTGCTGAATTCAAGTAGCTACAATATTTAGACTGGCATCAAATTTGAAAAGATCCTGTAAAGACTTCTCCAAATACAGCTTCTCCAGCAGCAATGGAACACCCATCTCTGACTAAACAAAACGGGGTTATATGAAAAGAGTCATTTTACAGTAAAAAAAAAAAAAAAATGTATATACAAGATAAGATAGATATACAGCTACTTTCTCTTAGATCAATGAGAAGAAAGGTTTGTACTAGTGGTGTTTAGACAAGATTTCATGTCTACATCTTGTCCTCTGAGTAACTACTATGAAGACAACAATCTGCAATGTATTAATTATTGTAACTGTCCTACTAATCTGTTTTTGAAATCTTTCATTGCTATTTTATTTTTTCTCATTAAAATGAATAATAAATAAATAAGTAAATAAATTCTTTACAGTTCATCAGCAGTTAAAGGCTTTCACAGAGTGACTGGACTCTGCAGTAGGGAGATAGTTCCATCTAGTGGGAAAAAGGTTGCAAGTATTCTCAGGTGCTTTTTTTTTTTTTTTTTTTTTTTTCAGAACCAGGGATTGAACTCAGGCCTTTGAGCTTGCCTGGCAAGCACTTAGTCTACTGAGCCATCTTCCTGGCCCCTTTTTTCCCCCTCTTTTTAAGACAGAGTCTTGCTATGTAGTTCAGACTAGCCTTGAGCTCACCACGTAGCCATGGCTGGCCCCAAATTCATAGCAATCCTCCTGCCTCAGGTTCCTGAGTGTGGGGATTATAAGTATGTGCCACCATGCCTGGCTTAGTCAGATATTCTTTTTAGAAAAGAATAAAGAGATAATCCTGACTGCTGTTTATTACACTTCAATTTTAGAAACAAAAGCAAAGGTTATCTTTTAGAAATATTTTGTTTTTGGCATTATTAAGATAATGCTGTAAATTTCCTAGAAAATTTAGATATATCTCTAGGATTCAAATGGGTCCTTATTTCTAACTTGGGTATTTTGTTTTTCAGAAGGAGTTGAGCCTTCCAAGAAGAGGCAGTTTGTAAGTAGATGATTATTACAATTATTATTATTTCATATGGTGATCTCTTGCATAGGAATCCTTCTTAAGAACTGTTCTCAATATCTCTTGGAGAATAGTGGTGGTGTTTTATTGTGACTTCTGCCAAGGAAACAGTGGACTAGTTGAGTTTTCCTTCTAGGGCAGAAGTCTTCGCTCTTTCCCATTCCTACTAATCCCAGGTCTCCTTCTCTGCCTTAAGTTTTACCTAGTATTTTGGGAAAGCTGTAAATTAAATATTCATCATAATCTTAGATTTGTGGGTTTTTTTTTTCATTTATGTATTTGGTATAGGGTCTCACTATGCAGCCCAGAGTTGTAGTGATTCTCCTGTTTTCAGCCTCCGCAGTGCTGGGATTACAGGTGTGTATCACCACTCCTGGACTCAGTCAATGGCTCAGCATGTGCCAGGGGCAGAGCCTGTGGGGTATGTGGGACTGTGGATTGTATCCTGGTCCCTGTGCTTGCCAGAGTAGGCCCTTAGTGTGCTGAGCTATCTTACCAGCTCAGATTTGTATTTTGGAATTGACTGAGTTTTAGTAGACTCAAGCTAAGAAGGTCAAAGATGATAAAATTGAAGATTTTTATATTTTTATCTGTCTGGTATGGTGCTAGGTGGGAGTCCATTGCTTTGAAAATCTGGGACAAGGGCAGTAAAGTTTGGAAACAAGGTTCAATTAGGACCCCTATCTATATTTTATTTTGCCTTCAGACTTACATGAAATTGATAATCTTTGTTTCTGAATTTTCTTGGGATATTTTTTTGATTTTTAAGAATTCTTCTTGGTGTGTATTGCAAATACAGCTTATCACAAGTATCTGAAGTGCTTGTTAAAAGAAGCATGAGGGGGAATAAAAGCATAAATTGGGACTGATCATATAGCTTCATGCTAGAGCAAGTAGGTAGCATTTATGAGACCCTGAGTTTGATCTCTAGCAACCTCCTACCTGCAATGAAGGAAAAAAGAAAAAAGAAAAAAAAAAAACGCAAAAAAACTTAGAATATGGACTTACTTGAGTCTCCATGTTGAGGTTCAAGAACCTATAGTTTATGCACTTACATCACACTCACACCCAGCATGTTTCACTAAAGACAAATTTGGAAAATGCTAAGTAAATAGACTTTGATAAAACCATAGCTTTGAGACTTTTCCTGAAGGAAACATGATATATAGATATAGATATAGATATAGATATAGATATAGATATAGATATATAGTAAGGAGGTAGAAGCAATGGTACCCATATTTGTTATGTATACTTTATGCGTATACACCATCATGCGGTGTTCAAATCTGTGAAATACATATACAATGGGCCCCCCAAATTCATGGGGGTTATTCTTAAATTCTTAGAGCACCTGTAAATTGTGAAAAACTGAGAATTTCAGATATGGTCAGAAAAATGCTATAAATGCCTATTTTTGTAGTTTCAAATGCTAAATATGCTGTTTGCAGTTAACCATCTTCCCTGCTTTTTTTTTTTTTTTTTTTTTTAAAGCATTGGGTAATTCTTCCTCTTGTTCATTTTCCTTCTTTTTTTTTTTTTTTTTTTTTTTTTTTTTGAGCCAAAGTTTTACAATATAGTTTAGGTTAGACCTGAACTCACTGTGTAGCCCAGGCTGGCCTCAAACTCACAATGATCCTCCTGCTTCAGCCTCTTGAGTGCTGGGATTACAGGTGTGTGCCGCCACTGCTTGGTATGTAATTTAATTTAATGAAATAGCATATTAATAAGGCTTTAGAAGGTACTTGACATTTTGACTGCATCTTAGGCCTTTAAGAAGACAAACCTGAGAACACTAGAGATAGCTACAGGCATTACAGCAACTTGTTATGAAGTGGGGATATTGGTGTATCTGCATAGGTGGGTTACAGGGCAGTTACCCACGCAATAGCAGGGAGAACTGAATAATGTTTTTGGATTGGCTAATTGTGGAGGCTATTTGTAGTTTTTATGAAATAGTAGGGATTTCCTTCAACAACTAATAGTTAGGTTCAGAGGAAAAAGATCTGTGAGCTGAGGCATGAACACTGAACTATGACTTCATGAGGATATACTGTAATTCTCTATTGATATTTTGTAATTTATTTTATTTTTTAATTTTATGTATTTGGTATAGAGTCTCTCTGTGCAGCTCAGACTTCTAGTGATCCTCCTGTCTCAGTCTCCTCAACACTGGGATTACAGGTGTAGGCCTCCATGCCCAGCACAATGTGCCTAGGGTGGGGTGTTGTACAGAGACATGTACAGAGGATCAAACCTGGGTCCTTCCACTTGCCTAGGCAGGCAGTTAAGACTGCTGTGCTGTCTCCACAGCCCCATACAATTTTATTTTATAGAACCACTCTCATCATTAAGTTGTTCTCTGAGTCGTTTTTTCTTTTTCTTTCTTTCTTTCTTTCTTTTTTTTTTTTTCTTTTTGTCTTTTTGAGACAGGGTCTCTCTGTGCATTTCAGGCTAGCCTTGAGCTCACTTTTTAACCCAGGCTGTTCTTGAATGCACAATAATCCTCCTGCTTTAGCCTCCTGAGTGCTAAGATTATACATGTGGGCCACCATGCCCAACCCTCGCTGAGATTTTTGTAGAGCCCTTTTGGATGCCTTATGGAAATTCATTTTTATGTAGAGACTCCAGTTATGAGTCAGAAAATCCTTGAGGTTTGGTCTTGGTCTTATTACTTAATGAATGTTGTAAAACAAGACAAATAATTCATCTCTATAAGCCTTAGTTACCTTAACTATGAAGTGAAAATACATGATAACCTGTTTTTCTTCCATTTCCTCCTTCCCTTCCATCCTCTGTCCCCTTTGTCATCTTTTCTTCCCCCACCCTCTTCTTCTTATTTTTACTTTTATTTTTATTTTTATTTTTATTTTTTTGCTCGGAATGCCTTCAGAGCAGGTTTGGCTGGCTGGAGTTGTGGGGATCGAACTACAGCAACCTGAGGCTCACAGCTTTGTGGAAGTAGCCACTTAAAGGACTGAGCTAGGGCCAGGCCCCCTCTTCTTTTTAAATTAAAAAGAATTTTTTTTTGTTGTTGTTGTTATATTAGGGCTGGAACCCGGGGCACTCTTACTGAGTTATCCCACTAATCTTTTTTATTTTGAGACAAGGAGAGGCCCCCTAAATTGCTCAGGCTGGTCTTGAAGATAAAATCCAGCTGTCTTAGCCTCCTGAGTAGGTAGGATCACTAGGTATGTACCAGTGTTCTTGGTTTTTCTTTTCTTTTCTTTTTTTAGATTTTTATTTGTTTGTATTTAGTATAGGGTCTCATTACAGATGGGACTCGTAGTGATACTCCTAATTTTCAGCCTCCCAAGTGCCAGGATTATAAGCATGAGCCACCAGTGCACCATCACACCCAATCTCAGTTACCTTCTCAGCACGCCCCAGGGGTGGGCTGGCACAACATGCCAGACATTGAACCCCACTCCCTGTGTCTGCCTAAGCAGGTGCTTTAATCCACTGAGGTATTTGGCTGGCCTTTGGTTTTGTTATTAAAGCTATTAGAAGACTTGCTTAAGCATTGTGCGATAGTGCTTCATTAGTTACATTTTATTCTAAAATGTACTATTTTTAGAATTTCATATAAACATTGGATTAAACTTGGATAAATCCTGTTATTTAGGGGCCATATTTCTTTGTTTTCTTGAACTCATGATGATCCTCCTGCCCTACCTCCCAAGTGCTAGGATCACAGGCATACACCACCACACCCAGGTGTTTTGATTTAGTTTTAACAGTGGATTTTATTTGGAGCTTCAGAAGTATCCTGAATCTTCTATAAACTGGGCAGACAATAGCACTACCAGGACTTTTACCGGAGTGTATGAAGTAAGTAGGGTACAACTGAGAAGGAAGTAGTTTTTTAGGTGCTTATTCATGAAATATTTGTACTCATCACTCTTTCCAACTTACTTTTCTTAGGGTTAATTTAAATGAGTTAAAGCTTAAAGCATTTAGCTTATTTCCAGAATGTTGTTCTCTGAATCTTGGTCAGAAGGAGAGGATAGTTTCTCCCTATTTGCTTCTAGAGTAGCTCCTGCAAGAGCAGATATTATGTCCCATACTAGGTGTAAAAGTCTGTGTCCTTGGGCATATTCTTTTGAGTTCATGGGCAAAGAGAAATTTGGAATCTTTAACTAGTTGGGTGTTACTGTCTTTTGAGAGAATCAGTTTCATTTTATTGATGTAGCTAGCATAATTCTGAGTGATAGAAAATAAAATAATTTTGGAATCTCTCAATTGCCCTTTTCCATGTAATTTGGTATTATTTTCAGATGGATGAGGATAAAAAAGAAAATGGATTTCTAGGCATACAACCTTGGTATTATATAAAATGTATACTCTTTGGGGCTGGAGAGATGGCTCAGTGGTCTAAAGCACCTACTTGGAACAAGCTCGGCAAAGCACAGGGACCGCGGTTCGATCCCCCAGCACCACATGCCAGCCAGCCGCGCCCCCTGGTGGGTTGAGCTGGCCACACACACACAATAAATAAATGTAAAAAAAAAAAAAATGTATACTCTTTCATCCAATAACTAATTCCTCCAATATCACCAAATAGATAAGTGGATAGTATAGAAATGAAGAATTTAGACCTAAGAAGTTGACATCAGTTTCAGTTTGGCATTATTTAGTGGTTTTTTTTTTCCTTTTTTTCTAAAATGCTGTATTGTATTTTCATTTGTCTTTTTACCTCCACTCCCTTTTTATTTGCTCAAATTCATCTATCCATATATTCATTATACTATATATGTATGATTCTAATTATATACTGGTTCTATTCTTGGTATGGAATTACAGTATTCTCAATAGAGACATAGTATAATATGTCAACTAATACTGAGTGTGACGAAATAAAGTGTCAGATTTAAATTTTAGATTGTAGTGTCCAGGAATTAATTTCCTTATTCTTCATTGGGCTGGGGAGATAGCTCAGTGGAAGAAGTGCTTTCCTGGCAAACTCAAGGTCCTGAGTTTGATCCCTGTTACCACCAAAAAAAAAAAAAAAAAAAAGTTTGTGTCCTTACGGTAACAGTTAAGCAGAGAACAGGAATCTGGCGGGATATATATATATGTATATATTATAATATGAGGAACAAGAATATCATCCATGCCTACCATGATAAATATTTCATTAGGTGAAGTTAATTATGAAAGTTCTTTTGGCCTGGGTCATAGCATTTCTTTTAGACATAGCTTTCTGAAATTAAATCATTCTCATTTTTAGAAAGCTATTTTATATTTAGACCCATCTTTTTTTTAATGTATTAAAACATCAGAATATCAGATGTTGGGGAGTTGATAGCACTATGTAGAGTATACATATCTAGGGAAAAAGAATTTTAAGTTGTAATAGTATTTGAATTTGTTTACCCAAGCCAGAGGAATATTATTATTTGTTTTTTTCAAATCTGAAGTGGCTCTGAATGGCTTTCTTTAACCAGTTCTGGGGAGGGACCTTGGAGAGACAAATCCTTTCAAATAGTATTGTTCTTTTGTTCATGATTTTTTTATTTTTTATTAATTTTAATGAGAAAGAAATAGCAATGAGACAGTTTCAAAGAAGGTTAGTAGGACAGTTGCAATAATTAATACATTGCATATTGTTGTCTTCATAATAGTTATTCAGAGTACAAGATGCAGACATGATGTCTTTTTATTTTTCTTGTGGAACCAGGGATTGAACTCAGGCCCTTGTGCTTGCCACGGAAGCACTTATTCTACTGAGCCATCTCCCCAGCCCCATGATATCTTGTCTAAACACTATTAGTACAAATCTTTCTTCTCATTGACTAAGAGAAAGTAGCTGTATATCTATGCTATTTTGTATATATATATATATATATATATATTTTTTTTTTTTTCCCACTACAAAATCATCCTTCATTTATATCCATCCCCTTTTTTTGTTTTGTCAGAGAGGGTGTTCCATTGCCATTCAAATATTATAGGTGCTTGAATTCAGCAAAATAACCCAAGATAGTCCAATAGTCCATAATAGTAGTGGGTTATCAGCACAATTGGCAATGCCAGAAGTTGTTTTTTTTTTTTTTTTTTTTTTTTTTTTTTGTGGTACTGGGGGTGGAACTCGGAACCTTGTGCTTGACAGGAAGGCAGGCACTTAGGCCACTGAGCTATAACCTCAGCCCTAGTCAGAAGTTGTTGACTTGAGCATTTTACAGCTCAGCATATTAATATGGTATTACTTTTTATACCTGTGGTTACACTTTTCTTCTGGATGGTTAAGACCAAGTTAAAGCAAGACCTATATAACTAAAAACATAACTTTTGTGTCTGAGGTCAGTCAAAGCTTCTCAGGATTTACCTTGAAACCATGTACAGCAGTTTATAGATCTTTTGACAGTGTCAGCCATGTGGATGAGTCATGGCTATTGCTCGACCAATTTGCTCTCTGTGAAAACCTGAGAGAATGTTTTCTCTCCAGGTGACTCTCCTTAGGTACACTCTACATCGTTGATCACTTTCCTCTGTGGACCCATAATCTCTTTGTACAGAAAATTTGGGACACCACTGAGTTACAGGATATTACAGTAGAGGTTCTCTTATGTCTTGAGTCCTCACTGACTTGAAGGGCGAAGGCCAAAATATTGGCTATCCTTTTAGCCCTTCTTTTTCTCTAATTTTTGGTCTGCATACTTAAGTTGTTAACCATCCAGAAGAGAAGCTTAATGATATTATTACCCTATAACAGAGGCGATTGAGCTTAACATCACTGTCTGTGTGAGTATCAAGGCAAAAGATTTATATGATCTGAAGAGAAACCAGAATATTCTGTGTGAATATCAAATGCCTTAAACATAACGTGGAACTATACATTTACATAAACAAGATGCTTAAGGCAGTGGTCCTAAGAATCTTCATCAGGTTTTTGAAACTAGCAGTTATTTGGTAGAATTCTCACCCTGACTAACTATATATGTTGCTTGTGATTTTAACATCAATGTTTAGGTCTTGTCCTTGGGAGCTCCTTATAAACAATGTCCTTGTCATTATTACTCAGAAAGTCATGCTTTTCTAATACCTTGCTGAATTCCTCAAGCCTAACTGGGACTTGGGGTCCTCCTGCCTCAGCCTTGCAAAGTACTGGGGTCATTACAGGAACCATCTTGTTATAAAACATTTGTGAGCTGTAAGTTCATGGCCACAAAAATTTAAAGTCCTTGAGAGCTCATTGTTGTTACTACTATGTTGACAGCACTATTATAATCTCACTTTTAAATCTAAATCTCACAGGTCTTTGCTTACTGTAATCTACAAGGCTATCTTAGAGACAACCTTACCATTTATGAAATTGAAGTCATTGTCTTTTCGAAAAACTGATCTCTCACCGAGCATGGTGATGCATGTCTATAATTCCAATACTTGGCAGGCTGATTTACTGTGAATTGAAACCGGCCTGGGCTACATAAGTGAGTTCAAGGCCAGTCTGGACCACATTGTGAGATTTGTCACTCAAACTCTCTTTTATTCTCCAGCTCATTAACAGGTGCCACTTTTTCAGGATGAAAAACATACTGGGTCTTATTGCCATAGTCTTTTTCATCCTTGCCAATTTTTCTCTGTCATACCTCTCACATGTCCCTTAATTTTTTCCATCTCTTTTTACTATCTTTATAATCCAGACCATTATTTCTCACCTCTCATGCTGCCATACCCTCTCGATTTTGTTGTGCCGCCCTCCCCCACCCTGGCTTTTTTGTTGTCTGGTATTGTTCATTTTCTCTCTTGGCTATCCCATTACACAACAGCCAGAAAAGGCTTTTAAAATGAAAATTTGGCCATACATGGTGGAACACTCCTGTAATTGCATCACTCAAAAGGTTGAGGCTAGCCTGGGCTACATAGTGAGTTCAAGATCAGCTTGAACTATGTAGTGAGACCCTGTCTCCAAAAGATAAAAGAAATTATGATCACTAGATATTTATCTAAGCTCCTTCAATAAAGTTTTTTTTTTTTTAATTTTTTTGAGGTGGGATACAGGCTGGTGGCCTCAAATTCCTACTGCTTACATTAGCCTCATGAGTGGAGGGATGATATAGACTATACGGCTGTAACCCAGATCTTTAGAGAAGATATTTTTATTGCTGTTCAGATCACACCAGATTATACTGTCTGGCTTATGATTTTATCTGCATTTTTAAATACAATGTTCCTTTCCTTTCCTTTCCTTTCCTTTCCTTTCCTTTCCTTTCCTTTCCTTTCCTTTTCTTTCCTTTCTTTTCTTTTCTTTTCTTTTTTGTGGTACCAGGGATTGAACTCAGGACATTGTGCTTGCCAGGCAAGGGCTTATTCTACTGAGCTATCTCCCTGGCCCCTTACAATGTGTTTCTTATATCTGGAATTGTACTCAGCTAAGTTTCAAATCTCACCTTATATTTTACTTCTTGTGAACGGCTTTGCTGTGTCTTACATTTACAGACTAACCTGCACTTCCCAAGACATACTTTCATCAAATCCTTTACTTTTCTTTCACCTCTCTTGTAGCAAAAATAAATGAATAATTGTCTGTATTCTTCCACTGCATGATATATTAGTTTGCTCAGTTTGCCAGAACAAATATTATAGGCAGATGTCTGAACAAAATTATTTTCTCACAATTATAGGGGGGGCAGGTCTAAAACCAAGGTGCTATTCTGGTCAATCTTTGGTAAGAGCTGTCTGGCTTGTAGACAGCAATCTTTGAATATGTATGTGCCTTTGTTTGGTGTGAATGCTGAGTAGTAGAGGGATTGATCTCTTTCCTTGAAATCCAGTCTCATAGGATTAGGCCCTGCTATTTTGACCTCATTTCGCCATAATTATAGTACTTCCTAAAACTTAATATCCAAATACAATGACATTGGATATTAATTCTTTAAAATAAGAATTTTAATGAGACAGTTTAGTTCACTGCAGATGGTAAACTCCATGAGATTAAGAGCCTAATACATAATGGATAAGATAGAACCTACTGTACAAAGAGCCTAATACTTAGTAGGCAATCATTTGGGCCTGCTCCTAATGTTTCTCTTGTCTCTCAATTGAACATGAATAGAGGTATAAATGTTAAAGTATTTTAAATAAAGCTAAAAAATTATAAAATAGTTCTTATCCTACTTTAACAAATACAATTTTATACTAATAAATTTTTATTTTATTTATTTATTTTATTTATTTTTTGGTGGAACCAGGGATTGAACTCAGGCCCTTGTGCTTGCCAGGGAAGCACTTATTCTACTGAGCCATCTCCCCGGCCCCTTAAATTTTTAAATATGCATAAAACTATTGATTTTTTAAAAAATAGCTGGGTATGGAGGCACACATTTTTAATTCCAGCACTTGGAAAGCTGAAGCAGAAGGATCACCACAAGGTAGAAACCAGCCTGGCCTGCATAGTAAGTTTAAGGCCAATGTAAACTTTATATGAATACCCTGTGTCAGCGGCAGGGGGGAGGAGAGAATGAGAGAGAGAATATTTAACTTACTACTAAGAGTACCAGGCATATGTTGACAACCAATTAAAGGAGAAGTGAAAGAAGCACAGTTTATATGGAGCCAAAGAAGATTGAAATAAATGTACAAGTGGTCACAAACTACAGTTTCTCATGGACAGAAGTCAGACCTTTACTATACAGAATTTGCTTGCATGTATATAGACAAGAGTTATTTCACATTGTTACCAGTTGTTGTTGTTGTTGTGTGTGTGTGTGTGTGTGTGTGTGTGTTTAAACTTACTTATAAAACAGCTAAAAAGCACTAAAGGACTATAAACAACCTGGAAGAGTATCCTGTAAACCAGCCATCCCCAGCCTGTTATCAGGGACCAGTTTCATGGAAGACTTTTTTTTTTCCTTTTTCTTTTCTTTTCTTTTTTTTCTTTCTTTCTTTTCTTTTCTTTTCTTTTTTTTTTTTTTTTTTTTTTTTGAGACAGGGACTTGCTATGCAGGTCAGGCTGGCTTTGCACTCTTGTACTCACTGTAACTCAGGCTGGCCTGCAACTCACAATGATCCTCCTGCCACCGCCCCCCTGCCCCTTCGACTTCTGGGATTACAGGTATGTGCCCTCATGCCTACTTGAAGATAGGTTTTCCATGGACCATGGCGGGCAGGATGGTTTGGAAATGATTCAAGTGTATTATATTTTTTGTGCACTTTGCTTCTATTATTATTAAATTATAATGTATAATGAAATAATTATGCAGGTCACCATGTAGAATCAATATGCACCCAGAACTCATTTTCCAGCAACCAAATGGTCCCATCTGGGCATGATGGGAAGAGAGTAATACCATAACTATGGTGCTTATGTCTAGTCTGCGCCATAATCTTGTTTTGATTGTTGTCATTGTAAAAAATCTTGCTTTACAAAAGCAGGATGTTGAAGATGGAAGCAGGATTTCCATTGTTTTTGCAGCGATCTCAGGATATTCTACCTTGACTTTATTTATTTATTTATTTATTTAATTTATTTATTTATTGGTGGAACCAGGGATTAAACTCAGGCCCTTCTGCTTGCCAAGCAAGCACTTATTCTACTGAGGTATCTCCCTGGCCCCTCTACCTTGCCTTTAATTCAGAAATTATCTCAAAATACTTTAAAGGTTGCTGTCATCTTGCAACCTCAAGCAGTTGATCCTCTTCTAGCACAAAGTCAGTTCACCTGACTTATTCACAAATGGGTCACATATTTATTCTTTCCCAGTAAGGGTCCTTTGTAGATAGAAAATAATGCTTGGACTCTGGAAGCTGACCTAGGTGACAATGCATTGTCTAGGAGAAAGATCTCTGACTCTTTCAAAATCTCTACTAATGTTTGAAATGTCATAAATCCCAGTATTCGCTCATTGTCCCCATAATTTCACTATAGCTTAGACTACACCCACTTTATCTGACAGTCTGCCAAGGTGTCATTCTGGAAGTGACAAGTGTTTGTTGAGTAAGTTTTGTGGCCCAGCCAGACATGATGGTACATGACTGTAATCCCAGCACCTGGGAGGATAAGACAGGAGGATTGTGACAAGCTCAAGATGAGCCTTGGTTACAAAGTGAGCTCAAGGCCAGCCTGAACTGCATAATGAGACCCTGTCTCAAAAAGACAAAAAGTTTTGTGGCCCATTCTATGCTACTAAAATGTGCTGCCTGTGGTGTTTTTCTAAAAAAAAAAATCTCTGGGATGGCTCTCATAATTGAAAAACTCTGGACAATGATCTACCTTTAGAAAGGCACCTGCAGTGCCTACAAATTTGGATGAATTCTTGCTGAGGTACCCCAGATATTTTAAGGATCGTATTCCTGTCAGGAAGTGACCTTCCTTACCATCTTTAAGACAGGACCTTGTAAAGTCAGGTACCAGGACAGTTTTCCTAGGAGAGTTTCATTAATTGTTGATCCCATAAATTCAACCATAATTCCTTAAGCCTGCCATAGTACTCTTGATTGAATGAGCATCTTTTTCAAATGTGACTTTGTTGTTTGGTAAAATAATGTATTCTTGTTCAATCTATTTGAGTTGCTATATTGCCTTGAATAGTAAGATTACTCTGTAAGACTATCTTAATTGTGGGTTGGAGGACAATCACTAAGAATCAGACATAAAGTATTAAGAGTTTTCATTTTATAATAGCAGACTCTACCAACTTAAGAGATACAGGTGGCTTAGGAAGGAAGAGAATAGGCTTTCTTACATATGTAGAAAATAGACATTATAACAGGACTTCAAGCAAATAACTATAGTCATTCCTCAGTTTATTCAATACTAAGAACCATTTCATTGGTTCTTAGTTTAGTAATTTGCTTCTTGATTAAAAAGAGTTCTGGAAATTCTGACTCAGCCCAGTGGAATGATCTGGAGGTAGTCCAGTTATCCAAGCCATGCCACAGGAAGCTTGTGCCCAAGAATCTATTTTTTGGCATGTCAGTATTTTTAAAAACCTGTGTAATCCTTTTCGCTGGAGCCCTGAGATAGTCTTTGGTTGAAAATACAAACTTTGATTTCTGCTTGATTCTAGAGCCTTCAAACAAACATAAAACAATCTCTGTGTAGATGACAGAGATTTAAAACAGCAGACTAATTTATTATTGATAATCTTCAAATGTGAAAATTCTGATAAAAGTTTATGAGTATAGAACATCTGGGTGTGGTGGAGCACACCTGTAATCAATTCCAACACTAGAGAGGCTGAGGCAGGAAGATTGCTGCAAGTTTGAGGCCAACCCAGACTACATAGTGAGTTCAAGGCCTGCTTGAGCAGTATACAAGACCCTGACTCAGACGCCCTCCCCAAAAGAGTAATGCAGCTAATAGGGCACACAAAATAAGTGTAATCAAATGAAAAAAAGTTTAATAAATCTGGACAGCGTGGCACACACCTGTAATCCCAGCACTCGGGAGTCTTGAGGCAGGAGGATTGTTGAGAATGAGACCAGCCTGGGCTACAAAGGGAGTTCAAGACCAGCCTGCATTGCATAGCAAGACCTTGTCTCAAACAGACCAAAAAATAAAAAGGTTTTAATATAATGTTTGTAAGAGTATTTCTTTTTGAAGGGAGTGAACACTAGCTCTAATTTATAAAACATGAGTAAATATAATTTTTTACAGCAGAAAAAAATTGATTTATAGCACAATAATGGGTGATATGATATAAACACTAAGAAGGCATCAAAAATAAAGTAGGAATAGTAAGACATTTGTTGCATCTGAGATGTCCTAGATTCCCCCCCAGGCCCCCCCCCCCCGTACTGGGGATTGAACTTGGGACCTTGCACTTGGCAGGCAGGCACTTATGTTGCTGAGCCATCTCCCTGGCCCAGCATCTCTATTTTTATAAACTCCACTGATTGAGAAGATGCTATAGTCCTTGTTTGTTTGCTTGAGTCAAGATCTTGCTGTATAGTTCAGGCTTGCTTTGAACTCACTTTGCAGCCCAGGTTGGCCTTGAACTCATGACAGTCCTCCTGTCTCAGCTTGTCAAGTGTTGGGATTACAAGAGTGTGCCACCACAACAGGCTTAGTTCCAGTTTGTTTGTTTGTTTTTTTCTTTCTTTCTTTCTTTTGGTGGTACCAGGGATGGAACTCAGGACCTTGTGCTTGCCAGGCAAGCACTTAGCTTTCCACTGAGCTATCTCCCTGGCCCCAAAAGTTCAGAAGGATTTTTTTTGGCTGGCTCAGGCTGCCTAAAGGGCGGATCTGATAAGGCATGGGGAGCTGGAGATTGAACCGCGGTCACCTGTGCCTGACTAGGTTTGCCCCACAGGTGCTTAAACAACTGAGCTAAGCTGCAAACCACCTCCTTCTTCTTCTTTTCTTTTTTTTAAGATTCCAGTTTTTAAAATAAAATCATTACCAAATAAGCACTTTAGATAACTGAAATTAATGCTAAAGTCACTAAACTGTTGTTTCCAGGAACTTGACACAGCACTATCAGGTAATAGGATGTTGCTTCTGTGAGTAGGAGCTAATAAACTCACCATTGAGACCATGCTGGTTTGGTTAAACAGTCTTATTAAAAACCTCAGGTGGAAAGAAACTTTCGATAGCTTTTAAGATCTGTGAGTGAGTTCTAGCTGACAGCTAGCAAGAAGCTAGCATCCCAGGTTCTACAGACATTTAGAATATTTAGAACCTGGGATGCTAGCTTCTTGCTAGCTGTCAGCTAGAACTCACTCACAGATCTTAAAACTATTGAATAAATTCCACCAACTACAAGAGCTTAGAAGTGAAATTTTTCTTCTTCTTTTTTTTGATAACAGGGTCTCACTATGCAGTTCAGACTTGTAGTGATCCTGCTCTCTCAGCCTCCCCAGCACTGGGATTACAGGTGTGTGCCACCACTCCCGGTTTCACAGCTAGCATGGCATGCGGTACTGGGGATGGAACTTGGGTTCCTGCGCTTGCCAAGCAGGCGCTTTGACCACTGAGCTATCTCCCCAGTCCATATAAGTGAATTTGGAGGTAAATTGTGTGTGCTGATGAAAAAGAATGTATATTCTGATTTGGGATGAAATATTCTAAATGTCTGTTAAGTCCATTTACTCTACAGTATAGTTTAATTTTTTTTTTTTTTTTTTTTTTTTTTTTTTTGGTCTGTATGGTATATATGGATAAGAGGACAGTTTCAAAATCATCTTTTGTTATTGTATTAGAACTGGTCTATCCCTTTATGTCCTGTAGTGTTTGTTTCATGAAACTGGGTGCTGTGTGGTTCTGTGCATATATATTTACAACTGTTACATTTTCTTGATGAATTGTGTCTCTTTATCCCTGTATAATGACCTACTTTGTTTCTTTTGACCAATTTTAGCTTGAAGTCTGTTTTGTCAGGTCTGATTATAGCTATTCCTGCTTGCTTTTGGATTCCATTTCATTGGAATATCATTCTATATCTCCAGTTTTAGTCTGTGTGTAGGTTGTGGTCAGGTGAGTTTTTTGAAGATAATGAACAGTCGTATCTTGGTTTTTAATCTAGTCAGGTAGCCTGCATCTTTTATTTGGAGAATTTAGACCATTGATATTCAGGTTCATTATTGAAAGATGTATACTAGTTTCTCTCATTTTGTTATTTTTCTGTTGATTTGTATAATCTATGTTTGTTTGGTTTTTTTCTCTCTTATTTGTCTTCTTTGGCCAAAGGACAGAAGATATAACTCTTAGTCTCAAATTTTTTTTAATTTCATTGTTCTTTATGGAGCACTATGTTTTCACTCCTCCCTGACTTATTGCAGAATAGGCTAGAGGGAAATCTGTTTACTCTTTTTTTTAAAGACAGGGTTTTACTGTATAGTTCAGGTTTACCTTCAACTCACTATGTAGCCAAGGTTAGACTTGAACTTGTGGTGATCCTCCTGGCTTAGTCTCCCTAGTACTAGGATTACAGGTGTACATCACCTGCCTAGCCCATTTACTACATTTTTGTCTTCTTTTGAAAATTATAGTCCAGGGGGCCCGCCCATTAGCTCAGTTGTTTAAGTGCCTGCTTAAAGGAGGTAGTCAGTTTCTTTGAGCGGTGGTTCCATTCCCACATACTCAAGGCAACCCAGACCAGCGCTGCTGCAGGTCAATGGGGAGCTCAAAAAAAAAAAAAAGAAAGAAAGAAAGAAAGAAAAAAAAGAAAATTATAGTCCAGTAAGATAAGATCCCAGTTGTTGATTCTTTGTAGTATTCTTGTGCGATAAAGGTTTTGTTCATGAAGTCTCTGCCTGCACTTGTGTCTTTAAGAGTTCTACATATTTTCTCTTCTAGCAGATTTAGTGGTCTTTTTAAATATTTAGATCTTTGATCCATTTTTATTTTAGTTTAGCACATGATAATAGAAATGGATCTGGTTTTAGCCTTTGGCATGTGGAAAGCCAGTTTTTACATCACTGTTTATTAAAGAGACTATTTTTCTTCCAGTGACTCTGGTATCTTTGTCAAATATAAGGTGGCTGAGTGTGTTTGTAGTTGTGTCTGCATCTTCTTATTTGTTCCGTTGCTCCTCTGGTCTTTTTTTCCCCCCAGTACTATGATGTTTTTAACATAGTAGCTCTATGATATAATTTCAAGACAGGGTTTGTGATGCTCCCTGCCTTGCCTTTGTTGCCCAGAGGTGCTTTTGCTGTGCTAGGCCTTTTCTGGTTCCTACTGAATTTTAGGATGGTTTTCTTTAATTTTGTGAGGTATGTTAATCGTATTTTAATTGAGATTGCATTAAATCTGTGTAACCATTTTAGGAGTAAAGCCATTTTTACCGTTTTTACTTTCCTACCAAGAGCAAGCGATATTTTCATTTTCTGATATTCTCTTCAATTTCCTTTTTCAGAGTACCATAGCTTTTATTTTTTTTTTAAATTTTATTTATTTATTTATTTA
>NW_004524683.1:7982568-7988035 GCF_000260255.1 Octodon degus | reverse complement strand
GAGACCAGCTCAGCCCACCAGGGGGCAGGGCTGGCTGGCATGTGGTGCTGGGGGATTGAACCGCGGTCCCTGATGCTTTTGCTAAGCTTGTTCTAAGTAAGTGCTTTAGACCACTGAGCCATCTCTCCAGCCCCTACCATAGCTTTTAATGTAGAGATCTTTTACTGTCTTTGTTAGATTGATTCCTAAGTATTTTATGTTTCTGAATGCTATTGTGAAAGGTATTGTTTCCCTAATTTCTCCCTCAATGAGGTTGTTGTGGACAGGAATGTTATTAATTTTTGAGCATTGATTTTGTGTCCAGCTATGTGAGTGAATTTGATTATTAAATCTATTAAGTCTTTGGTGGAGTTTCTGGGGCCTTTTATGTAGAGTATCATATCATTTACAAATAATGATAATTCTTCCTGTCCTTATTCTCTGTCTCTCTCTTTCTATCCCTCCCTCCTTCCTCCCCCAATTGCTCTGACTAATGATTCCAGAATTGTATTAAATAGGAGTAGTAGTAGTGATAGAGGAATCCTTGTCTTCTTCCTCATTTTAGAGTGAAAAAGATTTCAGGGTTTTTTTTTTTTTTAATACCATCAATTGAACTCAGTAACTTATGCTTGACAGGCAAGCATTGTACTACTGAGCTATATCCCCAGTCCAAGCTTTCAATTTTTTATCACTTGGTATTATTTTGTCTGTTGATCTATTCTAATTTCCTATAGTTCTTTTTGTTAAAATCATGAATGGGTGTTAGATTTGTCAAAAACCTTTTCTGCATCTATTGAGATGATTATGTGATTTTTTTTTGTCTTTGGTTCTATTAATATGGTATATTGGATTTATTGATTGGATATGTTGAGCCATTCTTGCGTTCCTAGGATGAATTCCACTTGGTCATGGAGTATAATCTTCTTGATGATTTGCTGCATTCTGTTTGCTAGCATTTTTTTAAAAAGAATTTTGCATCTATGTTCATTAGGGAGATTGGCTTATAGTTCTCTTTTTTGGTTTGGTCTTTCTCTGGTTTTGGTATCAGGTAATTGGCTCCAGAACTGAGCTAGACAGTATTGCTTCCCTTCTTATTTCAAAGAGATCATTAACAGAGTGAAAAGATGTCCCACAGAGTGGAAAAAGTTAACCAGTTGCTTCTCAGACAAAGGACTAATATCCAGAACATATAAAGAACAGAAAAAAAAAAAAAAATCAGATGCCCTAAATTCAAAGACCCAATCCAAAAATGGGGCATCTGAGATGAATACACACATCTCAGATAAAGAAGTACAAATAGCAAATAAATATGAAAAAATGTTCAACATCACTAATCATTCAAGAGATGAAAATTAAAACAACACTGAGCTTCCGTCTTGCTCCAGAAAGAATGGCTCTTATCAAAAATTCAACCAATAAATAGATGCTGGCAGGGCTGTCGAGAAAAGGGAACGCTTTTCCACTGTTGGTGGAAAAGTATAGACTGGGCAGCCACTCTAGAAATCAGTGTACAGGTTCCTCAAAACCCTAAGACTAGAGATCCCATTTGACCCAGCTATTACCTTTCTTGATATTTTTCTGAAAGAGTTAAAAACATCATATCACAGTAGTATATGTGCATCCATGCTTATGGCAGCACAATTTGTAGTTACTAAGTCTTGGAAACAACCCAAATGTCCTTCAACAGATGGGTGAATAAAAAAGATGTGGTTTTTTTAATATAATGGAGTTGTGCTCTGCTAAATGGATGTACCTTGAGACCATACTCTTAAGTAAAATAGATCACACACAGATGTATAAACATTACACTGTCTCACCAGTGTGAGGGACTGAAAGTGTAAATAGGAATCAAATTGTACAAGAGATATCAAAAAATGGGATTTAGTTACTCAAAAGGAAAAAGTAACTAGGGAGCAGGAGAGGAGGAAAAGAAGGAAAGGAAATGAAAAACTGAAGAAAGAAGAATAAAATGGAAATGAAGCTTTGTAAATAAGAAAAGAAAGAAGTGGTTAAGGAAGGGGAGGCAAATGGGAAGAAAAGAAATCAAAGTGTATCATGTACAGGGACATTCCTTATGATGAATGTGATGACTGTATACACCTAAATTGTAGCAGTGGGGGGGGGCTGGTAAGATGACTCAGTGGTCTAAAGCACCTACTTAGAACAAGCTTAGCAAAGCACAGGGACCACCGTTCAATCCCCCAGCACCACATGCCAGCCAGCCCCGCCCCCTGGTGGGCTGAGCTGGACACACACACACACACAAATAAAAATTTAAAAAAAAGTTTCTAAATTGTAGCAATAAACTTAATTTTTTTTTAGAAGTATAGTTCAGCAGTACCTAATACTGATTTTAGAGACAGACTGCTTGCAATTCCATAATTTGGTACTTCTTGAGATGTGCTTGGTTTCTGAGAGAATATCCAGTTATCTTTAGGACTTGTGGAGAACAAGGAAATTCTGAAACAGGAGTTCTGAGGGCTGAGGAATTGGGGTTAGTACATGGAAAAGAAAAAGGAGTAGCTAGTTACCAGTTACAGTGAATTCACTTGGGTGTTTAAAACAGAACAGTCACTATCAACCATTTTAGACTTCTTCCTCTAAGAATAAATAGGTATTCTGTTGTATCCATCATATGTATTTGTATGTGCGTGTTTATATCATTTCAATGATAGCTCTCAGAAATTTTCACAAAACAGTGGTTAACTTTGCTATGTGTCAAGTGCTCTGATATTTTCTTTTGTTTTGTTCCCTTAGAGAGTATTGATCCTGACTTCCAGAATTTATTTCATAACTTACTAAGGCGGTGTGAGCTATGGTTTAAAAAAAGCACTGTCTGGAGTATGAATTAACCCTTTGAATATTACCCTAGGAAATCGTTTGATCTACTTTGTCATCCAGATAAATGAGAAGAACCTATCAGAATTGGCTGGTATTCTGCAGCAAGTGATAAGACTTCAACTTATTTTTTGGCTCCCTTAGTCTCCAGAGTTTAGCTAATAGTTTACTTTGATCACTTGACTTTCTCCAGGTCTGGGCTGTTTTTCTCAGATATTTTCTTATTTGTTTAGACATACCTCCTTTTTTAGACTGGAAGATATTCCTATGGGACAAAATTTATAGTAATAGCTAATACTTCTGTAGTGCTTGCTGGAAGGTGTATTTCCATTTTCCATGTATTAGTTCTGACTAACTTGTATATTAGGTCTCTTTAGCTTCATTTTATAGACAGGGAAACTGAAGCATATGGAATTTAAGCAGTTTACATCAGTACAGCTTTTCTGCAGCTTACCTTAAAAACGAGCACAAAGTTTCCCATATACATTATTTCATTGGTGGTTATTGATGAAATTGAAATCATTTCTGGGCTTATGATTTTTCTCATACAAGGTTATGCAAGTGTATTAGGAACTAAATGATATAGTAGTGCCAAATTTTGAAGGAATAGACCTATAAAATAGGTCAGGTTGAGAATTTGAATGATTATTTATGCTTTGAGCCCTAACAACCTGCCATTCTCCACCAATCCTGGTTTAATTATACATAAAATTGCAGAAATGCCCACTTATTCTTAGCTATTAATTTACCAATTTGGGATCTGTAATATTCTTTCTTCCAGTCTTGTGCTTATTGTAACAGCTGTTGTGTCCTGGCCCTTGCCTCCTAGGTTAATAGTATTTCTGACACAGTGTGAGTTTTCAAGTTGGTATGTGCAGTTTCTGCCAAAGCCTTCCCTGTTGCCAAGTCTCAGGGTTGAAAGTTGCAACTGATTTGTGGGGGAGGGAGTTTGGTGCTTGTCACTGACAAGGGAACAAGGTGCTCTCTGGGGCTCCGATTTGCTGCAGAGTGAGTGTGAATGATGTCAGGCAGATCAGAGGACAGTTGATCTATTTGGGATCTGGAACTTCTCACTGTGCCTCACCCCTGCCTCCTGGACTCTTAGGTCTTTTGGTAGAGGGAGAAGTTCTAAATATCATGCTTTTGGAGAAAGATTTTTTAATTTTCCCCATAAGTTTGGTGAGCCTTTGTAAATTTCTTTTGGATGATATGCCCCTTATGTGAAAGGATTTCTTACCTGGACTCCAATGTGAAAAGGTAGAATTTCAGTATCCAGCAAAATGATGAAACGGAGGAGAGAGAGACTGGGAGCACCATCCCTGCGGATTCAGTAAGGAGGCTGGGGTCTCTGGCTGGAAAATGACAGATGTCAGGAAGAGAACTAATGCCATCTAACACTCAGCTTTGTTTGCTTGCAGGAAGACATTGCTGTTGAAATATGTTGGGAACACGGTTGGGCTGGCTTCAGTCATTTAGGATTAAAACATGGATTTGTGAAGTTCATAACTCTGGAAAATGAGTTAGATATACTTTTAAGGGACTTTTTAAGTGCATGGATAACTGGGTTAATCAGAATAGTCCCCTCCCCTTTTAAAAAACAACTCTTTGTTTAAAGTTAATGTCAAAGCTACAAGTATAGACCCCAAGGAATGTTAGAAACAGATGAAAGTGAAAAGTGTGTACTCCTTTGATTGAAAGGAGTTTTTGCATTTTTGCCTCTGGCCTGTCAGCTCAGAACCTCAATCTGCCTTTGTCTATACTGTGGTCTGTCCTTTACAGTGTGCCTTGAATTTTATTTCTCTATTGGCTAATATAGAGACATATTTTATTAGGTGAAGATTTCAAAACTTGGGAGTCAGAGAAGCTCTCACCTACAGCATGGCTTTTCTCGGAGCTGCACAGGCTTATTTAATGAAGAAATGTTGAGAGAATTGATCAATTAGAAAACTCTGAGACAAGTCCTAGAATTTATTTTGCCCCACTTACCTATCTGTGGTATCTTGAACTGTTCTTGTGAAGTTCATAACTTCACATAATGTTTTCTTTCCAGTTTTTAGTGCTTACCTACAGACAGTAAGACTCACACTTCTACAACGGTCTCATTTGGTTGATACCCTTTTGGGCCTGAGAATGCTGATTAATTGGATTAGTATTTCTAGCAGGCCATGGAAAACATATTTTTTGCATATTTTAATTTTCTAGATTAATAAAGTAAAGATCATTTTAAAAAAAAAAAACTTCGGGGCTGAAGATACAGCTCAGTGGCACAAGAGCCTATCTGGCAAGAGCAGGGTCCTGGATTTAATCCCTGATACCACAGAAAAGAAGCTTCATCAGCTAAAGTATCAGAGATAACTTGTTATCAAAATGACAAATTTACACAGTATTTGTAGTTTAAGAAAATGTAAGTGGTCAACAGTCATTCTCTTTGACTCTTGGTATACTTGTATTGAGAACCCTTGTTCTAGTGACTAAATTTTGAAAATATCCCCTGAGGAGATAGTAAAAATCAGTCACCTTTGCATTTTCACAAAGCTTTTTTGGATCCTCATCAGTTGTATAACCAATTTGCAGAATAGTAATTGAGAGGAAAAATGAAATGAAGCTTGATGTATATATCCTCCCTCCCTCCCTCCCTCCCTCCCTCCCT
>NW_004524683.1:7953715-7982468 GCF_000260255.1 Octodon degus | reverse complement strand
CCTCCCTTCTTTCTTTCTTTCTTTCTTTCTTTCTTTCTTTCTTTCTTTCTTTCTTTTTTCTTTTTATTGCCGGCTCAGTCCACCATGGGGGCAGGGCTGGCATGGCATGTAGTGCTGGGGATCAAACAGCAGTCCCAGCATTTGCTTATGCTTGCCTAAGCAGGCACTTTAGACCACTGAGCTGTCTTACCAGTTCCTCATATATTTTTTTAACCACAACAAGGTATTTATCAGAATGCCTAAACTTCACTTTATGTGATATTTAAGACTCCATAACTTTGTATAAGTAATGTTGTTTAGGCTCACAAACATCTTTAATGGCTTGTTGTATGTTTCATTAGCTTTAACATATAGGCAAAATATGCTGTTTGTATAAACACTGTGAACCTGACAGTTTTCATCCTCTGTGCTGTAGCTTATCAATAATAAATTAAAATCTGTACTTTCAGGGCTGGTGAGATAGATAGCTCAGCAGTCTAAAGTACCTGCTTAGGAATCTATACTTTCATTTGTTTTCAGTCTAATCATCTTACTTAATCATCTTCAGTGGGAGTTACCTATTGATATGACTAATACCATTTTTAGTGAAAAAGGAAACTAGAAACAAAATTTATTATACAGAATTATGTGATATTATTTGATGCAGTCATTAGGGAAAAGTTAGCTAAATAAGTTGTTGACATAATTTATAAATGTTTGAAAATGTTTTATTTTTATGAACATACATATTTCTTCAGAAAGTTTTGGTGATCAAACATGAAATAGTACCTGTTACTTGCCAGTTTATAACTTATAAATTTACAGTGTTGTGTCGGCCAAAGGCCAATTCTAAATACTTTTATAGTCAAATTTAAGCATTTGATTATAATTTGGTGGATTAAGACTTAAGTTTCCTATTGTCAGTCTTTGCCAGTGTTGATCCTAGAATAGAATATTTGAGAATGACATTTGACCACTTAACTTTTCTTGAGCCTCTTGGTTAAACTAACCTTTTTGAATGTGTTTCTTTTTGGTTGAGTAATTATCACTGACATTGTTTTTTCTTGCTACGATGCCTTGTCAGAATCTCTACTCTTTGCCGAGGAGCTGATGCAAACCAGCACATGTTCTCACCCTCATCACCTCCAGCCTTCTTCCTCGCTAAAGTCCCATTTAGCGCTGATTGTATTCTGGCTACTTCTCCTCTTGCTTTTTTCCTGACCCCACAAGCCCACAGCAGTCCTGGCAGTCCTTGTTCCAGCCGTCCACTGCAGTGGAGGTAAGGAGAACTGCCATGATGTGCATATGGGTCTTGGCAAGTGTTTTGGCTATATAGGTAAAACTATGCTTCAATCTTTAATAATAGGGAAAAACTGAGTAAGAGTTAAGACTTGTCTCAAAGAAAGAGAAAGGAATTCATAGATCTCTGCTGTATTCAAAAGTTCAGGAGAAGGTAGGATAGCATGTTAGTACTAAGATAGTTGAGCTCATCCTGACCAGTATACTAGATTGTCCTGTGAACTGTGACTTGTGATTACCCCATAGCATAGCAGAGTGCTAATAATCTTTCACACTAACAGGAAAATTTGAGTCCAGAAAAGGCTAAGTGACTTGCTCCAGCTAATGAAGATAGTTTTTCTCCTGTTCCTTTCTGCTTTTTCATATATTCGACATTGAGTATAAAATATGTGTTAGACACTGCTTTAGGTGTGCAAGACAGTGACCACATAGTGGCAAGTTCCTATACTTTGGGAATTTAGATTCTAGTGGAGGAAGAGAGAAAAACAAGTTAAATATATATCTAATCTTATAGATGGCCTGAAGTGCTACTGAGAAAGATATACTAGGATAAGAAAGGGTAGGGAATGTGAGGACCAAAAGTTGATTTTATATGAGGTAGTCAGACAGGTCTTTAGTGATTAGTTGAGATATCAAGAAAGATGTAAAGAAAGTAATGGGTCAGAGAAATACTTGGAGAAAGACTGTTTAGCCTGAGAAAACAATCAGTACCAACAGTCTCCTCTGGGAGCACTTCACGTGTCATTATGCACTGCAGAGTCCTGTGAAAGAGGTGTGGATGGAATAAGTTACATGATGGGTGGTGAAACACCAGGTCTGAAGTATACTGGGGACCCAGACTCAGTGGAACTGTAAAACCCTGTATAGTACTTGTTTTTATGCTGAGTAAGATATTAGAGGGCATGTTAAATTGATATTAAAGTGAAACAGTATTCTGCTCAGAACATCAAAAGTTAGAAGTCTACTCTTGTAATCCCACTAAGAAAAAAAGGTTGTCTGAATCTGTGATGGTGCAGGTAAAAGAAGTAACAAATTGGGAATGCATTTTGAAGCTACACTTGATAGGATTTGTTGATACATTAGATGAAAGTGAGAAAAAGGTAGGTTAAGATGATGTGAGACGTTAGGCTTAAATAGCTACAAAATTGGGGGATACCATTAATGAAGATTTGAAAATTGTAAAGAGACAACTAAATATAGACCGAGTGATTGAAAAGCACAAAAAATGTTCAAATAAAATTTATAACCATAAAAGACACATGGATATGAATTCCCCTCACAATACTCTCCTTTGCTTAGAACACACTTATCCTATTCTTGCTACATTTATTTATTTATTTATTTATTTATTTATATTATCTAAAAAGAATACAAAAATAGTGGGGAAAAAAACCATTGGAAATGATACAGAACTTCACCAAACAAAACAGTAGAAATTCAACAGTGGTTGTTGTATTATATAACATCTTCAAATTACTTGTTTAGATTACTAGATATAAGCATGCAAAACTGGTAAAAAAAAAAAAATTAAAAAAGAGAGGAAAGTTAAAAGAATTTTAAAAGAACAAGAAAAAATAATTTAAGCATCAATTGCTCCCCTCTGTAGACCAGTAGAAATCAGCAGTACAATTATTCAAGCCATCGTGCATATATACATATATGTATAAATAATCTCTTCACTCTGCCTTCTCTGGTCTTCTTCCTCATCCCAGTTTTTCCTTACCTTTGAACAGATTCTTTCCCTTTCACAGTATCTGTTGTACCTTTCAGATTTTATTTACTCTTTCAGGTTCTTACACTAGCAAGACAATAAGATGTTTGCACATGTGGGCCTGATTTATTTCACTTATATGTAGATCTCTAGTTGCATCCATTTACCTATAAAAGCCTTGAATTTATCTTTTTTATAGCTGCATAATACTGCATTGAGCATAAATACTACATATTTTTTATCCATTCCTCAGTTGGTGGCTGTTTGGGTTGTTTCCAAGATTTAGCTATGCCAGATTGTGCTGCTATGAACATTGATCACATATATTGCTGTGTTACAGTGTTTTCAGTTTCTTTGGAAAGATACTCAGGAGGGGAATAGCTGGGTTGAATGGGACTTCCAATCCTAGCTTTTTGAGAAATCTCCATTGTAGTGTACCAGTCTACACTCCCTACTTTCTGAAACAGTTCTTGAAGTTCTCTTTCATGTCTTTATGAAAGGTGACCAAAAAAAAAAAAAAAATACAGTGAATGTCACTGCTGAATACCATCCAGTGGAAAGGTGGGCTGGTAAAAGCACAATGCATTCTCATCCACCTTACTGGATGAGGATAAGCACAAAGAAGTGCAACTTTTGCAACTTCTGGCAATTCCCCAAAGTCAAAATGAGCATGAAGGGTAAATGTTTTGAATCAGTTGAAAACATCAAGACAACCACAACCATGAGACTAAAGACACAAAAAAACCTTCCAGAATCACATTAGAAAGTGATACGAACAGTGAAGTAAGCATGTTCAGGATATCGGGGAGTATTTTGAAGTTCATTAGCAGCAACATTATCTTTAATGAGATTTTAAAGATTTAATCACACTGTATTGTTTTAATCAAACCTCATATATACACTGAGAGATATTGAGGTATGGATTACAAAGATATATAATTAGAAATTGAGAACATATAAATAGTATATCATTAGATTTATAGTAAATCCAGTGAATAACTATTAATAGGGAGGAAGAAATGTCAATGTACCTGAATCCAGGGACAGTCTGACTTTTACAGGTTAAGGAGATAATGATGAACTAGCAAAGGAGAAACTGAAAAAGAGTAACTTGTTCAGGAAGAACCAGGAGAGGTACCATGGAAACAAATTTTAAAAATATGTTGAAAAAGAAGCTTAATTAATCAATAGGTGTTAAACTTTTATTTTACAGAAAAAAAGGAACCTTAAACTAAAGAGTACAAGGAGAACACATTGTACAGATTTAAGTGACGTAGTTTGATGTAGGAGCTCCAGTTTTGGAGATAGTTTGGGATAGTGTTAGATTGATATGGGACAGTGTCAGAGGGTGACTCCTCCCTGAAGGCATTCCTTTGAAAGGTACTAGTACTTGGTGTGTAGGATTGAGAAAAATAGTGAATTAACGCCGTGTCTAGTCTTGACATATGGATTGAAATAGGAGTACCTCTTGACATCTGTTGTCTTAGAAACACACAACCTAGGGTAATGTTTGACAGTGTTAGGCATAAAAACTTGTTAAATTTTGTGGGAGTTTTCCTGCTTTAAATTTGTTATGTTGGTCACTGTTTTAGTGTTTCATTTGACTTGTCCCATGTAAAATATCAGTTTAGTGGCATGACAAGATTTTATCTTGTTTGCATAATATTTTTGTGTTCCTGTGAATAATCTTGAGATTCTGGGATGCAATTATTTGCAGATACTTTTGTCATTTTGAGGTTTTTTTCAAGGCTTTGTTTGCAAGGATATTAGCATTTGGGACTAATTATTTTCTAAGAAAGCAATACTACCTGAGTGCTTTCCTTGATACTTGTGTATGATGAGTTTTTTTCACTCAGGCTGGTGGTAATATGAACTGTTTGTGGCCTTACATGAGCTCTGTGAAGTGCACCATGAGCTAATTTTCTTGGATAGTTTTCTTATTCACACAGAGTACTGATTAGTACTCAGCATAAAGCTTGAGAAGAACCTCCTGAAATCTGGTTACCTTTTTTCTTTCTTGTACTCCACCTTACAAGTTCTCGCCAGTTTAGCCTCCCAGAAATTCTCTATTTTGTCCTCTCAACTCAGGGACCCTACTGGGCTCCTTTTAAAAGGATGTTTCTTTCTTGTGTTGCTTGCTAGACATGCTGTATTAGTAAAGGGGGGAAAATCTTCGTGGTTACTTTGTATGTTTTGATTCTGTCTAACATCTGTTGCTGAATGTATTTCAATTAGACCTCCTCCTCCTCCTCCTCCTTCTCCTCTTCCTCTTCCTTCTCATCTTTCTCCTCCTCCTCTTCTTCTTCCCCCTCCTCTTCCTCCTCTTGAGTATTTATTGTGTACTGTGATTTTCTAAGTGATTTATACAGTTTTATTTAACCCTCAAAATACTCTGATGAGCTATATAACAGAAGATCATCTTACTTATGAGGTGCATAACAGACAAAACTATTTTGTAGATGAAGACCCTGGATCAGACAGATTAAGGAAGTTATTAGTAAACATTAAAAATTTATGTTGAGTCCCACAGCATTTTAAACCATATCTAAGATCTCAAGCCTTTTGTTATAATGTTTCTGATGAAACATACAATTGAATAATGCTTAGTAAATTCACAAACATTCATCACTTGGTAGTAACCCTTTAGCACTGTTCTAAGCACTTTAAATTTATAGGTCTCCTTATAAAACAACTTCTGTTCCCTTTTGGTTTTGTCATTCCATTTTGTTATCCTTAACCCCTGCTCATTTCTACTATCAACTGATTTAATTTAGTTTTCTGTATTCACACTCAGAATCTAGGAGAGACCATTGTAGCTTTCCTCACACTAGCCTGTCCTGTGTCATCCGGGGTGTTCTTTATCTTGCTTTTTCCTCTTTTACTCAGCCCACACTCACTCTGCAGAGCTAGTGTCTCACTCTTCACTTTTACTTTTCAAATAAACTTTGTCACTTTTTCTAAAACAAACAAAAGAGAGAACCTAGGGGAGAATTTGGATTTAGTGTATACAAAATGGAATATATATATATATATATATATATATATATATAGACATCCATCAATAAGTTATATATATAATGATGGACATCCATCAATAAGTTTATTGTTATTTAGCAAATGAACAAGTGGAAAGCAAAGGGAAACAGTCCCAGTAAACAGTGTGAATAAGTAAAGAACTACAAATTGAGAGCTATTGGTAATGAATTTGACCTTTGTTTCAAAATAGACCTAGAAGACAAGGAACTAGGATCCACACACTGTCACTTCCCAGTGGCCATACTGGAATATCTTTTATCCATTTTGGAATATAATAACTATTGTTATGGGCTGAACTGTGTTCAAATTCCTAACACCAGTACTTCAGAATGTGACTGTTTGGAAATGGGGTTTTTAAAGAGATCATTAAAATTAAGCAAAATCATTTGGGTAGATTCTAATCAAATATGATTATGAGAAAAGATTAGAGAAGTCAGGTATGGTGATGCATACCTGTAATCCCAGCACTCTGGAGGCTGAAGCAGGAGGATCATTGTGAATTCGAGACCAGCCTGGGCTGAAGAGTGAGCTGAAGGCCAGCCTAAACTGTGTAGCAAGATCCTGTCTGAAAAAGACAGACAGACAGAGGAAGGGAGGGCAGATTAGAACATAAACACATGTAGAGAAAAGCCATATGAAAACTAGGGAGAGCCAAATATGCTGATGTATGCATGTGATTCCAGTGTTTGGGAGTTAGAGGCAGATGTGTCATGAGGCCAACCTAATACAGATAGCATGACTTTATCACACAAAAAGTCAGATATACCACAAAATAAAATAAAAAAGAAGATAGAAGACAGAACTTATAACCAAGGAGCAAGGTCTTAGAAGAAACCAATTCTGCCAACATCTGGCTCTTGGACTTTTAGCCTCCCAAGCTAATGAGGAAATATATTTCTATTTAAGCCACTCAATCTGTAGTACTTCATTATGGTAGTCCTGATGAACTGATAAAGCCCTTAAGTCTTGGCTTCATTTCGTCACAGAGAGCTAAAAAACAAAACAATACAAAAGTTCCTTTGTTTACGAGTATAGTGAGATTCATCCCTGCTCAGAATTCTGCTTCTTTATCGACTGCGTCTTAGGGATGGTCTTAGAACCTTAACCCATAACTTGAATAATAATCAAGGCATACATAATTTTGAAGTGAAGTTTACTCTGTACTGTACTTTATTTTTTATTTTTATTTTTTATTTTTTTTGAGAAAGGGTCTCATTATGCAGTTCAGGCTGGCCTTGAACTCACTTTGTAGCTCAGGCTGGACTTGAACTCACAGCAATCTTCCTGCCCCAGTCTCCTAAGCGCTGGGAGTATAGGCCTGTGCCACCATGCCTGGCTTAACATTTCTGTTTCTGCCTTGATTAAAAGGGATATATCTGGTATAGATTTAACATCATGCTAGTTGTTTTTCTTGGTTTGTAGGGGGGTGAGTAAGGGGGACTGAGACTGAACCTGGACCTCATCAAGCATTTTTTTTTTTTTTTTAACTTTTGAGACAGGATCTTGCTAAGTCACTTAAGTTGCCCATGCTGGTCTCAAACTTGTGATCTTCCTGCCTCAGTCTCCTAGAATGCTGAAATTATAGGCATGTACTACCACACTAGTTTTAGCTTGCTCGTGTCTTAGATGAGTAAAATCAACCCTAAGAGGCAATAAATATGACTGTCATTTGGACTAAATTAAGTAATCTTTAACCTTTAGTTTACTTGTAGCTCTTTTTAAAAAATATGATTCTAGCTTATTGCTTGATATTAAACATAGGCCTTGTACTTTTAACATAACCCTATTTGAAAGAAGTCTTTGGTGTATAATGATATAACTGGTGCCCCTGAAGAAAAGACACCATTATTTTGCTCACTAGTCACTGGCCCAGTAATAGTTCTACTGACAGTAAAAGTTTGGTGTTAGAAACTTTCTGGAACACAGAATAATTTAGATTTTTGAATCACTTTTGAATTGCCTATGGACTTTATTTTTCTAAAATGAGAAGATTTAGAGCAACAAATCTTCATGAGCTGAGTATTATGATGTACACCTGCAATCCCAGCACTCCGGAAGGCTGAGGTAGGAGGGTGGCCATATTTTTGATGCCAGTCTGGACTATATAGTGAGATCCTATCAGAAAAAAAAAAAATCCTTGTGAGAGTGGGCTTTGTGTTGTAGGGATTCTAGCTTTAGTGTGGTTCCTACTACACAGTGATTCTTTTCATACAGTGTCTAGCAGTAAGTTATTCTACTTTTGCTTAAGTTTCCTCAGCAACAAAGAATTTGTTATTGACTTGCAGCCATTAGTGCCAGCCAGCCATCTGGCCCCTCCTATGTCACAAATGTAAGAGCCTTTCTGTAGACTCATATGGCAAAAGGACAGGTGTTCCTTTGGGCTGCCTCCAAAATGAGGCAGCCTTTGAAGTCTCTTCTTAGTAGTGTCAGAATTATTTCTTCCCGAAGAGAAAGTACTATTTTCATTTTACTAACATCAACTTTTTTTGTCTTTCTCATTTTTAAATAATTGCTTTTCATAGTAATTCCAAATGATGAACATTTGTAGAACTTGTTCTTACCCTGCCCCATCCCTGTACTAGAAGGTAAGCAAATGACTTACGTTTTTTCTATCTAGGTTTTTCTAAAATGATAGTAGATGATACATCAAGATTGCAGTAAGAAATCAGTATGTTACAAATTTAGACTACTACCAACCACTGCTTGAAAACTAACATGTTTTGTTGATCCTTTGTACATTTTATTTTTATTAATTTTACTATCACTTCTAGTAATTTTCTCATATTTTGTCTTTCCTATGAAAAGCTTTAGAGTCCTTTACCATATATCCCTATAGTGTAAACCTTGTTCCTAGCTGAATTCAGGCCCTAGTGGCTGGGTGCTATTCTGCTCTGTCATGCAACCTGCTAACTGTTGCTGCTGAAGCCCCATTGGGCTTGCCAGGGCATGAATGACAAACATGCTGAGTTACATTCTTTCAAAGGCCATTTTATGCTGTGTGTGGTGGTACATCACTGGTTTTCCCAGATACTCCAGATGCTGAGGCAGAAGGATTCCAAGTTCAAGACCAGCCTGAGCAATTTAGTGAGATGGTGTCCCAAAGTAAAATTTTTTCAGAAGCTACAGATACAGCTCATGGTGAATTCCTTGTTTAGCATTAGCAAGGCCCTGGGTTTAATCCACAGTACCATAAACTAGAGGTTGGTATGAGCGTAGGTATTAAATGGCAATGAGAAAAGTCCATTAGAAATGTTGTTTAGCTATATTCATTTATCATCTGTGTCAGGGAAGAATTGACTTCAGGGTATCCTCAAGAGAAGTGATTCACTTGGTGGTGAAAGGAATACCCTTGTTCTTTTTTTAAATGAAAATACAGTGAATTCTCAAGTTATGCCTGATATATAAACAACTTGAGTTATGACTGGAATTTTAGTTTTCTTTCTTTCTTTTCTTTTTTCTATTTTCGGTAAGGGTCTACAGGGTGTTCAGGGTGTCACTACTAAATCAGACTCTTAGTGATCCGCCTGTTTATAGCCTCCCAAGAGTGGGGATTACAAGCACGTGTCATCACACCCAGTCTCAATTGCTGTCTCAGCGCGCCCCCAGGGCCGGCACAGCAGGCCCCGGGAATTGAACCCCTGGTCCCTGCACCTGCTTGCAGGTGCTTTAATCCGCTGAGCTATTTGGCCAGCCCCTTGGAATTTTAGTTTTAATTTATGACCAAAGCCTTGAGTTAAGACCCATATGTGATAGGGGCCGGGGAGATGGCTCAGTGGATTAAGCGCTTCCCTGGCAAGCACAAGGGCCTGAGTTCAATCCCTGGTTCCACAAAAAAAAAAAAAAAACCTGAGACTTTTATAGGTAAATGGATGTAACTTCAGACCAAAAAAAAAAAAAAAAAAAAAAAAAAGACCCATATGTGAGCCATTTGTGTTTCCAGGTAGTCTCAAGAGATCTAGAAGGAGCATTACAGCATCCTTTCCTATATGAGATTGAGAAATCCTGGGCCAGTGTCTCTCTAAGGACACCTAGGTCAGCCTGTATATAAGAGAGAGACTTGGAGAGCTATGTAACCTGAGCCTTCAATTGATAACTTGAGTTATAATCAGGCCTAAGAAACAAATTAAGGTTGTAAGTCGAGTCCACTGTATAAGGTAATAATGTCTTATTCAATGCTTACAAGAGTTAGCAGGACCAGGACAAAGCTCCTCAGCAGATTGCACATACTATGAATCAGATTTAATATAGGATACAGAAATTTACAAGGTTGGCTTACAGTGAGTGCCCACAGAGTCAAATATGGAAGAATGAAAATGATCTGTCCACATGCTAGAGATCTGAAGGATCTAACCATAAGCCTCCTATGTCCTGTACAAGTCTGCATCAGGAGGCTGAAGGATCTTCCATGGAAGACTGAGGAGTCTGTGCTGGAAGGTTGAAGGGTTTGTGCTAGAAGTTAAAGATTATCTATGGCAGCAGGCTGAAAGGTCAGTGGCAGAAGCTGAAGAATGTGCATGGAAAGCTAGTAGATGATGTCCAAGGTAAAAACCAGAGCTCCTCCAAAGAGAACAGCTAAAACTCCTCCAAGGAAAATCAGACAAAATGAAACTCCTTCTAGGAAGATAAGCTTAAACCCTGCCCTACTGTTCTTTTATACCATTCCAATGACAGTCCTCCTTAAAGTGGGTCTTCCATAGGGCAGGCGAGATAGTTCAGTGGACTAAGTGTCTGCTTTGGCAAGTGCGGAGACCAAGGTTCAATCCCAGTCGTGCATGCCTCGTCAGCCTCACACCCGGGGCTTGCTAAGCCGGTGGGCATGGTGGTACACGCCTGTAATGCCAGCACTGGGAAGGCTGAAAACAGAGGAGGATCACTATGAGTCCAAGCTGCATAGTAAAATCCTGTACCAAATATATAAAATGGAAAGAAAAAATGCCATGTTGACTTAATTCAGCTGATTATCCCCACTTGTTGACAATTAGTTAACCATTACAATCCACACCTTGTCAACACAATAACCAGACACATTTCCTTAACCATAGCTCCAGTAGCAGATTTGTAAAGAATTAACTTGTCTTGATCTATTCACATTTATATTAATATAGCAATTGTATGTAAATCTTACTGCATTCACTGTCCACACCAGAAACAAGTATTCAAAGGATTCTCAGAATTCAAAATTAAAACCACCGTACCTTGAAGAACCTGATTACAAACAGGTATCTAAAAACAAAAATGTACAAGCTTCACAACTCTTTTCTGTCTCTTACTTTATTCCAAAAAATTTTACAAGTACATTTAATACTAAACAGTAGTTTAAATATTAAAAAAGCAAATAAAAAGGAAAAAATCACACCTATAAGTAAAAAATTAATAATTTGGTTACAAAGTACAATATACCAAAACAATGTATCCACATTTAAAAAGTATGTTCTCAGGTTTTAAAACTCCTTTGGTTTTCATTTGTGTACATGATTTTAAAGTACTTAAAAATCAATATATTACACCTCTCCCGCTGGCCAAAAAGTGCCCTGAAGGCATTCGAGCAACAACAACAACAAAAAAATCAATATATTATTACATTGAAATCATATTAGGTGAAAGTTATTATAATCACAATCCTTGCTTCCCATTAACGTCGACAACAGGGTAAGGTCACACTAGGAGACATTCCAAGGGATCTCCTGCATACCAGATACACTTTTCCTTTCCCCCAATGTAAAATCCCTCAAATCGTCTTTTCTGTTGTCCTGTTTCTTTTCAACAACTATATTGGTCTCTGTTTCAACCCTGAAATCCACAGCCCCACTGGAGCTTTCACTCTGGACAAACTCAAAATGCTTCGTATCACCCTGCTGGGCTCTTTGCTTTCAGTTCCCAGCATTGGTCCAGCCAGAAGCCCTCAACAGTTACCATGCCACCACCCCAACATGAAACTACCTTGAAATTTCTTCTGCCACCTAGGCAGAATCTTTGGACATAAGCAGAATGCAAACTTTCTGCCATATGCACATTGCCTGAGAGCCAATAGCCAATATAGTCCTTCTTCCCAACAGAAGCTTCCTGAGCCTTATCCCTACTGGCAGTACTCTGGTTTTCCAAGTTGTAACCCGTTTCCCATAGTTTAAAGTGTTCCAGAGCTGCTTCTTCAGCCTGCTCTCAAATCTTTTCAAACTCTTCTCATGAACCAGTTCCAGAGGCCCTTGAGCCACACAGCTAGGCAATGTTACAGCAGTGATCTCACTCCTGGTACCAGTTTTGTATTAGTGTGTACAAGAGCTTACAGGGCTGGGCCAAAGCTCCTCAAAAGACTGTGCATGCTTCTAATCAGATTTAATGCAAGACATGGAAATTTACCAGATTAGTCTGCAGTGGGTGGGTACAAAGGAGACATTAATCGACATGTAGGAAATTACAGTTAGATAGGAGAAATAAATTCTAGTGTTTTAATTATAGCACAGTGACTGTGGTTAATATACTGTACATTTCAGTGTAGCTCAAATAGAAGATATTAACTTTCCTTCCCTCAGAAAAGATGAACTATTTGAAGTGATGAATATGTTGATTAGCTTACTTGATTATTGCATAGCATATACATGTATCAAAACATCACAGCAGAAGCCAGAGGATGAGACCTGCAGTGTGGACTCCTGGCACAAGTTCAGGAGTTGCGGTGGCAGTGGCAGGGTCTCCAGAGGAAGAGATGATAACAAAACTCTGGCTCTTCCAAATGGCAATCGGATTCTGACGTCTCCAAACTGCAAAATCATTTTTTAACCTCATAACATGGACCACGCTTCTCCCACTACCCTCTCAAGAAATGGAATGGTTTTCATGAGTTCTTCCATCCTTGCCTAGAGTCCTGTTTTCTTCTTTGGAAGAATGAAAAAGGAAAGCCTATCCTTTCTACAGCTGATGGTATAATTGCCTTTTGATGCTAATGTTTCTGGAAGAAACTTGAATGCCTAGGGACTTTCCAACCCTGCTGCTCATAATCTTCAGTCCTTTTCTGATCACTTTAGAATGAGGATTGCCAGGTAACTGCCAGCCCTCTGTGAATCAGTAATCCTGCCAGACTGGGTCTGAGGACCAAATAAGTAACACTTATTTGGATCAGGTTTTGGATTCATGATATTGCATTTAGTTATTTGGTGGTTCTTCAGTTACTCTGTTAGGTAGGTAGTTTGTTAGTACCAGGAGTCGAACTCAGGGGGTTGCACCTGCCATGCAGGCATTGGAGCTGCTGAGCTGTAGCTCCAGACCAGAGCTACAGGCAGGAGTCCACGCTGCAGGTCTCATCCTCTGGCTTAGCCAATATCTTCTGGAGTATAGTGATTAGAACTAGGTTCTCATTAGATGTATTATATAAGTACCTATTTTACCAAATTAGTATTGTAATTAATACAAGGTGTTTATTACATTATACATATGGCAAAACTTTTAACTTAGTTGGTCAGATGTGTATTTCTGCCACGCTTAAAGATACTGTACAATACAGTTGTAATGAGTTAAGGAACACTAAAGAGACATCACTATCATCTGTTGCAGATATTCCATTCAATACTATTAACCAGCAATTTATGTAAAAATTACATAGTGAGGTATGTTTTTACCAAATGCATGTACGTATCTGTATAGGTCTATTTATTCATTATTGACTGTATATGTCAGTACTGCTTTCTATGCTTACATCAAAGATATAGATCACTGACATAGAAGAAAATGTAATCTTTACCTTAATGAGAAGCTGCTGAGATTAGACATTATAAAGTGATTAATCAATGTAAAAAAAAATCACAGTGTTACCTGTAAATATATACAATTTTAAATACTTGGACTGGGGTGTAACTCAGTGGTAGAGTACTTGCCTATTGTGTGGAAGGTCCTGGGATGGATTCCCAGCACAAAAATAAAATAACAATATGGATAGAACTAGGTTATAGATTAAGGATAAAATTAGTCCATAATCAGCTATTACAGTTTTATTATCATTTCCTTAGTCTCATCTATAAAGGAACTTTGTAGTGTTTTCTCAACTTTTATGACCTTGATACTTTCAAAAATTACAAGCCAGTTATTTGATAAGATCCCCTCTATTTCAGTTTGTCTTTTATTTACTTGTGAGTGAATCTTTTGTGTTCTTTTATCCTATCAGATAATGTAGATTTGATTTTGTCCCATTACTATGAAATTAACTCTGATCAGTTGAATTAAGGTGGCTTCTGCCAGGCTTCCACTATAAAGTTACTTAACCCCCTTATAACTGGTATTTTGTGAAAGTATGTATATATTCACCTGCTCATCAAAAAAATGTTTTTTAATTTAAACTAGGAGGGGCGCAACTGATTTGAGACACCCCCCCTTTGGGAGTTGCTCCTATTACCCATTCCTGCTGGACATGTTGACACATGAAGCAGGAAGATCATGGTGATCGAGGCCAGTATAGGCTAAGTATTGAGTTCAAGGCTAGTCTGAACTACATAGCTATAGCAGAGTATTGAGACAACACCCTGTCTCAAAAAATAACAGCAACAACAAAAAAGCTATTTCCCATTCCTTTTCCCTGATGAATTTTCCTATTCTTAAAGATTAATTAATTAAAACTAGGTAGGTTGTGCACACCTATTAATTCCAGCTAATTTGCAAAGCTGAGAGGACAAGAGGATGGCAAATTTATGACTAACTTGGGCAACAATGACCACATCTCAAAAATAATTTTTTAAATACTTAAATTATCTTTATCAAATTTTAACCCACTATTTTTACACATCAATTGATTTTTTAAAGCTATATTATTAGTATTCTGATTGCCAGATAATATTTTTCTCTGTCTCTGTTCTATTTCTCTAGAATATTATGGTCTCTACACTTTGCACAGTGCCAGTGAGGTTAATCTGAGATGCGATTATTGCTAATTTAAAACTTTTCCTAAGGGCTGGTAAGATAGCTCAGCAGACTATTTGCCTGCTTAGGCAAGTGCAGGGACTGGGGTTCAATCACCAGCACCACATACCTACCACACCAGCCATGGCGCCAGTGCACTGAGCCACCTACCAAGTCAGGTTGTGGTGGTGCACACCTGTAATCCCAGCACTTGGGAGGCTGAAAACAGGAGGATCACTATGAGTCCGAGTTGCATAGTGAGACCCTGTACCCAAATACATAAAAAATAAAACTTTTCACATCATTGTGGCCTGTAGGTATATATTCATTTTCCTACAAATCACTCAGATTTATCCTTTATGGCAAAGTAGTACTCTGTTATGTATAAATGACATTTTCTTTATCCATTCATCTGTTGATACATATATAGTAGCTTTCTACATTTAGCCATTATGAGTTGTGCTGCTGTCAACATGAGTATGCCTGTATCACTGTAAAATGATGTCTTTAACTCTTTTTCAAAGATAATTAGAAAGAAATAGCTGGGTTGAACTTTCTTTCCTTCTTTCTTAAACAGATTCTTACTATGTAATACATGCTGGCCTCAAACTCACAGTGATCCTCCTGCCTCAGCCTCCCATGTGCTAGGATTACATTCTATTTTTAAGTTTTTAAGGAATTTCCATACTGATTTTCATAGTAATTATGCCAGTTTACATTGCCACCAACATAGAGAAGTGAAATACTTTCATGACAAAGAACAACTGAAGAATTTCATCATGACAAAGCCAACCCTACACAGACTACTAAAAGATATTCTAGAGAGGGGCCAAAATGACAGAACTCCATGAATGAGAACAGAAAGAACCCACCAAATAGGGCAAACAATTAAACAGGAGAAAAAGGGATAAACAACAGTAGGTAAATAACATGTCAATCGTAAGTCAATCCGTCTCATTTATAACCATCAATGCAAATGGACTCAATTCACTAATTAAAAGAAATAGATTGGCACAGTGGATTAGGAAGCAAAATCCAACAATATGCTGTATACAAGAAACACACTTAACTCATAAAGAAATTTATAGGCTGAAAGTCAAAGGGTAGAGAAGCATACTACATGCCCCACCACCTCAGAAAAAAGCAGAGATAGCATTCCTTTTCACAGACAGTCTCAACTTCAAACCAAGAATGATCAAACGAAATAAAGAAGGCCACTACATACTGGTTAGGGGAAAAATACAAGAGGAAGAGGTAACACTCATAAATATATATGCACCAAACATGGGAGCACCCAACTATATAAGACAAATCTTAATGAACATGAAAAATCTAATATCCATTATCCCCCACAATGTAGAAGGCTTCCTTTTCCCTAAGCCTCACCAGCACTTATTATAGTTTGATTTTTTTTTTAATGATAGCCATTTTTGTGAAATAAGGTCAAATCTCAGTGTTATTTTAATTTGCATTTTTCTGATGGCCAGAGATGTTGAGCATTTTTCCATGTATTTACTTGTCATTTGTAGGCTGGGAAGATAGCTCAGTGGGATAATAGCTTCTCTGGCAAACTTGTCATTTGTAATCCTTCTGAAAAGTTGCTAGCTGCTCCCCTAACCAAAGAGTAATATTGAGAATTCACAAAGAACTAAAAAAAAAACCCTTCAGACCCTCCCCCATTTTTTGTTCTATATTCAGCACTTGACCTTCCACTATAGAAAGCTTTCTCCTCTCCCATTCTGTTTTTTACTATTAGATTACATGAATCCATTAGGTTTGTTTTTATTAAGATTTATTATAATTTAACATCATTATATCTTGATGTTTATATTGTACTGTATTTGTTCAAGGGAAATTTCTTCATGCTGGCTTTGATTTCTTCATTATTTTTTAAGAACTTCCTCTTTGACCCCATGAAATACATATTTCTGTCTAGATTATTTGGCACTCTCTCCCCTAAACTTTGAATTAGCTAGCAATTTCTCTAAGGTATAGTTATTTTTGGTGGAGAACGTTATTTAAGAGTCAAGATATAAATAGCATATATATACAATGATATTTGGGTTTACTGTTCCCATGAAATTTGTGCATGTATCGCACAGACATTTTAAAAATATAAGCTCATATTGATACTTCTGTTGCTTTTCTAGTTCATTCAAATTTTCTCCATTTTTATATTTGTAGTTCTCTAATATTAAGAACACTGGTTATCCTTACCTTTGATATAGTTCTTAGTTGATCATTTTTTTCTTTTTGTGACTAATCTTCTTTTACAACCATTATTCTGCTGTATCTATGTTCTTTTCATTTTGCTGGCTTTCTATGATACATGCCGGACTGACATCACTGTTCACTGTTGCCTCTAAGCAGACAACCTTTTTTTTTTAACTTATGAGTGTTGAACCTAGGAGCTAATTCCCAACTTTTTAGTATTTTTTTTTTTTTTGAGTCAGAGTCTTCCTAAGTTGCCCAAGCTGGTCCAAAACTTGCAGTGCTGTTGCCTCAGCCTCTCAGAGTTCTGGGATTATAGACATGTGCCATACACCCACCAACTGTCTCACTATCAGTCAGTCTCTGACTTTCCATGCCAGGAACCTCATCCTTCCCCCTTACACATACTCTGTGTTCATTATCACCATCTACTGGCTTCTAGATTGAGTTATTTGGCTTTTGGGGGAAAAAGGGATTTTTGAGGTTTGAACCTAGGACCCCTTGCATGTGAGGCAAGAGCTATACCACTGAGCCACATTTCCAGGCTTAGGTTGAGTTATTAGGGAAGGAAGGGGAGAATTCATTGTGTACATCAGCTGCAGCCTATACATTAACTTAAGAAAGCTTTATGAGATAGTTTACATGCTGTAAAATTCAGCAATTCTGATGCAGTTGTTTTCTCAGATAATGGAATTATGCTGTTACTGCATTCTAAATTTAGAACATTTTCATCACCTAATAACTTTCTTTGTTCCCGTTTGAAATTAAAATTTACTCCTCCTATTCTCAGCCTTAGGAAACCACTGATTTGCTTTTTGGTTCTATAAATTTGTTATTTGAGTATTTTATATAAGTGGAATCATACAGTTTTTTTCTGGCTTGTTAGCATAATGTTTTAGAGGTATATACATGTTGTAGCAGATATTAGTAGTTCATTTATTTCTGTTGTTGAATAATGTTGGTGTCTCAGTTACTTTTTACTCATTACTGGGACAAAATACCCAACACATAAAATGAAAGAAGGAAAGGTTTACTTAGCTCGCAGTCAGTGGAGGTTTCAGTCCACATGCTGCTGGCTCCAAGGCAGATGGCAACAGTTTATGGTGGCAGAAAACAACTAAGAGCAGAGGAGGAGCAGCAGCTTCAGCGTCTTTCACGCCTCTTTTCCTTCCATGCCAACTTCGAAGATCTGAGCTCCAAGGAAGTGTTGGCTAAAGTGTTGCTTTAGCCAGGGCAGGGACCTGGTCCCACATGCCTCCCTGGCCCCTCCCCCGAGGTGAGCTGAGCTGGCAAATGAGTCTGGCCATGGTGGCACACACCTATAATCCCAGTGCTGGGGAGGCTGAAGTGTTGGCAGCTGCAAAGTTTCTAGCTCCTCTGAAGAAATGGCACAGCTGCGTTGATCATGCTCCTCCAGAGAAGTGGCACTTTGAAACTCCAAACTGCTCCAAGGAAGTGGGGCACCCAATCCTTCCTCAACCCCTTTATATACCCTATTTGTGCTGAGTCACTTTGGGGGCAAGGCCCCCACAAACGAGGGCATGGAACTGCCAAGGGAATCCAGCCAAGCTGACACAGTGTATCAACCACTACAGTTGGCTAGTACTTATTGGCTAGAACATACTTTGTTAATTCATTTACCAGTTGATTGGAATCTGGATTATTTCTAGTTTGGGACTCTTTATAATTTTCCTGTCAGTGTTTGCATACATAACTTTTTGTGGACATGTATTTTCATTTCTCTTGAGTAGAGACCTACGAATGGAAGTATGTTTTATGGTAAAGTTAACCCCCACTCCCCATGCTCAGGTGGGGTTGATGATGAAATCAGAGGCCTTACAAGTGTTCAGCAAGTGCTGTACCCCTGAGTTGCATACCAGTCCTATTTATAAGCAGCCTTTACTGTTTCCTGCAGTGATTACATCACTGTACACTCACTAGCAACAGAGGAAGGTTCATTTTCTATATTTGCACTCATATTAGGTATTCTATCTTCTTGATTATAGCTATTCTAAGGGATATACAGTATAGTGGTAGTCATGATGGTTTTAATTGAATTCCCTAATGACTAATGTCCTGAGCATCTTCTTTTTGTTTTACATAAACATCTTATCATGTTATTATTCACCACTGCTATATCTTTTTTATGGCTGCCTATTTACATATTTTGTTCATTTAGAATTGTTTATAGTCTTAAGACTGAGTTTTAAGTTATTTCTATATTCTGGTTACAAGTTCTTTGTTAGATAAGTGATTTGCAGTTATTTCTCCCTGCATGTGGCTTATCTTTCCATGTTTTTGATGGCATATTTTGAAGAATAGAATTTAATTTTGTTTTAGTTGGCTTTTTTGTTGTTGTTTTGTTTTGGTTTTGGTACTGGAGATTGAACTCAGGACCTTGTGCTTGCCAGGCAAGCACTTATGCTGCAGAGCTACATCTCTGGCCTGTGGTTTTGTTTTTTGAGACAAGGTTTCAGTATGTGGTTCAGGGTGGCCTTGAACTCACTATGTAGCACAGGCTGGCCTGCAACTTGCAGTGATCCTTCTGACTCAGCTTCCCAAATGCTGGGATTACAGGTGTGTGCTACCACACCTAACACTAAATTTTTCTTTTATGAATCATATATTTGATACAATATATAATGACTATTTGCCTAATTTAAGGTTCTGAAGATATTCTGTGCTTTCATCTAAGAATTTTATGCTTTGAGTTCTTAAATTTAGCATTATCTGAGTCAATTTTTATGTGCTGTGTAGTGATTAAAATCAAAGACTTTTGTGTGCATACATGTGTATGACTAATTGTTCTAGCATAATTGATTGAAAGACTATTATTTACACTCACTTTGGAACCTTTTGTTCAAATTAGTTGATCATAAGTATTAATGGCTTTTGTCTGAACCAGTCATTTCTGTTCCATTAACTTTTATGTCTATTCTTGTACAAATTCTGCAATCTCTTCAGTCAGTGTGACTTTGTAATAAGTTTTAAAATCAGATAGTAAGGGCCAGCCAAATAGCTCAGTGGATTAAAGCACCTGCAAGCCGGCGCAGGGGCCAGGGGCTTGATCCCCGGGGCCTCCTTTGCCAGCCCCACCCCCAGGACACACTAAAATGGCAATTAAGACTGAGTGTGGTAATGCGCGCCTGTAATCCCAGCTCTTGGGAGGCTGTAAACAGACAAATCACTGTGAGTTTGATCTAGTAGTGAGACTCTGAACACCCTGTAGACCCTTCCCTAAAGCACAAAGATAAATAACTAAATAAATAAATAATAAAATCAGTATAATTTATTCGACTTTGTTAATATTTTCTAAATTATAGGTGTTTTGTTTTGAGTGCTTTATGTTTCCATATAGTTTGTTTGCTTGCTTCTTTGTTTGAGACAAGATTTCGCTGTGTAATTCAGGCTGGCCTCCAATTTACAACATAGCCCAGGCTGGCTTCAAACTCCCAGCTATCTTCCTACCTCAGCCTCTAGAGTACTAGGATTACAAGTGTGCCCCACCCTGCCCAGTTTAATTTGCTTCTGTACATATTTGTGGATCATCTCTTCTACAAAAGAACCTGTTGCAGTTTTGATAAGGATTGCTTTGGACTTGCCAATAAGATTGGGAGAGAATTCTTGATAATACTGAGCCTTCTGATCTATAAACATGGAATGTTTGTTTAAATTTTTCTTTAGTCTTTTAGGAATGTTGTGTAATTTTTACTGTATACATCTTACATGTTTTAAAAACTTCTCAAGTGTTTTATTTTTTTCTAATGCTATTGTGAACAAAATTCCTGTATTAATTTCATTTTTGGTTTATTGTTGATATAAAGAAGTAAATTGATTTTTGTGTATTTGTTTCATAATCTTACCAAACTTATTGATTGGTTTTACTGTGTTTTTTTTAAGGGCTTAGTATTTTCCATGTATGAGATTGTTTCATAGGTTAATAATAACAGATTTACTTTTACTTTCTATGTAAGATACTTTTAGTGCTGGCAAGATAGCTCAGAGGACTAAGCGCCTGCTTTAGCCAGGGCAGGGACCTGGTCCCACATGCCTCCCTGGCCCCTCCCCCGAGGTGAGCTGAGCTGGCAAATGAGTCTGGACATGGTGGCACACACCTATAATCCCAGTGCTGGGGAGGCTGAAAACAGGAGGATCACTATGAGTTCAAAATGTGTAGTGAGACCCTGTAACAAATACATAAATTAATAATAATAATAGTAAATAAAACAAATAAGATGCCTTCAGAAATGTGTCTCTCCCCTCTCCCAAGCTTATTGCAGTGACTATAGCATCTAGTATAGTGTTGATTAAAAGTGACAGAAACAGATATACTCCCTCCCCTAAGATGGGGAGGGTATTCAGTCTTTCGTCATTAAATGTTAATTTGTAAGGGTTTTATAGATGCCCTTTATCAGGGTATTCTTTGAATGCTTCCTAGTTTGTTGTGAGCCTGTATCATGAATGTGTTAAACTTGTTTCAAGTATGTTTTATACATGTATTAAGATGATTATTTTTCCCCTTTTTTATCTTTGATTTTAATTCAGTCTTGGAAGGTATAGACCCCATAAATCCTTTCCTTTTTTTTTTTTTAATCCTTTTTGTTTTTCTAGTATTTTTTACAGTTTTAAAAAAAAAGCATGTTTGAAGTTGTAGTTAAATATAGATAATATATTTGTGATATTAACTATTTTGCAGTATGCCCTTTTGTGTCATTAATATATTCATATTGTTGTACAAACATCACTATCGTCCATCCTCAGAAAATTATCTTTTCTGCCTGAATCTCTTTCAGTATGTAAGCCTCTGATAATCACCATTCTACTTACTATGAATTTAGCTAATGTGGTTTTCTTTTGCTTTTGCTTTTGCTTTTTTTTTTTTTTTTTGCGGAACCGGGGATTGAACTCAGGCCCTTGTGCTTGCCAGGCAAGCACTTATTCTACTGAGCTAACTCCCCGGCCCCTAATGTGGGTTTTCTTGTGTAAGTGGAATCATAAAAAAAATTTTTTCTGATTGATTTATTTTACTTAGTATATCATTTCCAGAGTTCATATGCTTGAATTGCCTTTTGGGGGAAGAGGTTCTTTTTGAGACAGGGTTTTGCTATGCAGTTCAGGCTGGACTTGAACTCTCTTTGTATGGCAGGACGGCCTTGCAATAATCCTGCCTCAGCCTCCTGAGTGCTCGAATTACAGGTATGTGGCACTATGCTTCACTGAATTGCCTAAGGCTGAGGCTGAATGTTTGATTTTCTATTTATTGTAAAATATATCCTAATTTCCTTTTTTAAAAATTGTTTTAAAATTTATTTTAGGACAGGGTCTACAGGGTCTCACTGCATAGATGGACTCCTAGTGATCCTTCTGTTTACAGCCTCCCAAGAGCTGGGATTATAGGTGCGTGTCACCACACCCAGTCTCAATTGCCATCTCAGTGCACCCTGCCTCTGCCTAAGCAGGTGCTTCAATCTGCTGAGCTATTTGGCTGGCCCCTAATTTCCTTTTTAAAGCTCAACATTTCATTTTATATGTATGTCTTAGTCACTTTTCTCATTGCTAAGACACAATACCCCAAACCCACAATCTAAGGAGTTTATTTTAGTTCATGATTATAATCCATGGTCAGTTGGTTCATAGGCAAAAATAACCTGACAAAAAGGCTTGGGTGGAAGGAAGCTTTTCACATCATGGCAGCCAGGAAGCAGAGAGCAAAAGGAGAAGCTGCACCCTTCCAGCTCATGCTCCTGAGTATCTGTCTCATCTGACCAGATCCCATCTCCCAACAGCACTCTCACCCATTGAACTCACCAGTGGATGGATTCTGCTCTTAAAGACAATTGACTCCATGATACAGGCACCCTCCAAAAGCCCTACCTCTAGATGCATGTGAATAGGTGGGGGCATTCTAGATGGAAACTATAGTGCACATATGCTGCATTTTGTTTATCCATTCTGTTGGTAAACATTTGTATCTCTTGGCCATAATGAATAGCACTGCTATGATCATGAGTGTACCAGTATATGTTTAGAAATAGATTTGGAAGTAAGAAAGAGTCCCTGCTTTGAATTTTGCATATTTATCTAGAATTGCTGGATTATATAGCAGTTAAAGAACTGATATACTATGTGCCATCAGATCTGTACTCTATTAATATTCACACAAACAATATACAAAAGTTAGTTTCTATATCTTTTTCTATATGTATCATTTTCTGGGTTTTTAAAATCATATTCATTCTACTACATGATCTTTATAGTCTTAAGGTGTTGTGTCCCCCCCACCTCAGTAATTAGTGATATTGAGAATCTTTTCATACATACTTTGGCTTTTTGGCAGTTTACATATATTTGGAGAAATATCAAGTCCTTCAGCCAATTTTTAATTTGTTTTTCTCTCTGTGTGTGTGCGTGCGTGTGTGTGTGTGTGTGTGTGTGTGTGTCTAGGGGGTTGTAGAAGTTCTTTATATACTTGAATATTATTTTCTTAAAATATCTTTGTATACATTGTGCCCTGATTCCCTAATAATTTTTTAAAGAAGTGTATTTTTCCTTGTCTAAGTGCAGGAAACACCTTTAGAAGAATTGTCATGTTAATGGATCAGATTGTTACGAAATATTTGCTTCACTGTAAAGGTATTCATGATGCACTCATTTCCCACTAGTTGTAACTGCTTCATAGGTTTCTATACCATGGTCCTTCAGAGGTCCAGGAAATAAGCTTACACTATTCTTAATTCATTTGTTTATTGGGTCTGTTCTTAGATACTGTCTTTCATACTTTTCCTTTTGACCAGTTAAAACTCAAGTTTATCTTATCTCATGACTTCTATTATCTGTAATTTTTATTTACAAAATATAAAGATTATGTAAAAGACTGTTCAAGGAGCACATTTTTTTCCTGAATATTTTTAGCCTGTAGTTGGTTGAATTCAGATGTAGAACTTACAGATATAAAGGCCATCTTTTTTATGTATCTATGATTTGAATATCATTTTTAAAAAATTCACTTTACCACTGTTGACTTTATTTACTTTCTTAGCATTGGATTTCTTCTAGTGTTTTGTTTTTCTATGTAGCTATGATTAGAGTATAAAAGTATTGACAGATTTATATTTTTCTATCCTACCTTTGTTTTTTATTGTTTTTTTCTTTCATTGACCAGAGCTTCTGGTAGTAGATTTGCTGGTACCACTGAACACTTAAAAAAAAAAAAAATGTACTATATGTCCTTTATGCATACTTTTTTGTCATGCAAAATTTTAAGTGATGAGATTTCATAGTTAGAGTTACCAAATTAGTAATTTTATTAAAAGATTTATCAAGTACACTCTTAAGTGAATCTTTTTTATTTTAATCTGAGAATGGTGATGATGCAAAGTATATTATGTCTACTAGAGTAGTTCTGTCTCTACTAAGGTACTTTAAGTTTTAGGCACTATTACTTTTGTAACATCAATGCAAATGTCATCTAATGAAAAAGATAGATAATGTCTCAGGATTCCTATGAAAACAGTGACTCCACAGTTCTCCTAAAAGCATTTCAGAAACCTCCACCCCAGGTTTCCAAGCCATGCTTTCTCTGAAAATCACTGTTCGATTTGATCATAATGTTGTTATTTTGGTTTTGTTTACTTATTTGTTTTGTAATTAAACTAGCTAGGGGCTGGGGAGATGGCTCAGTAGAATAAGTGCTTCCCTGGCAAGCACAGGGGCCTGAGTTCAACTCCCGGTTCTGCAAAAAAATTAAATACATTAATTAATTAATTAATTAAACTAGCTAATATTTTATCAAATTAAAATATGTATCTGAAAATCCAGGTGTGATACTATATACCTCCAGCTTTTTGGGAGGCTGAGCGAGGATGACTGCTAGAAAACCCAGCAGTTTAGGGTTACGTAGGGCAATATAGCAAAAATCCCATTTCTTAAAAAATTATGTTTAGCTTCTTTCCTCGCTGGTCACGTACCTGCAAGCATGATGAATGTTCCTAAAACACAGCGAACTTTCTGTAAGAAGTGTGGCAAACATCAACGCCACAAAGTGACACAGTACAAGAAAGGCAATATGCCTAGGGAAAGTGGTATTATGACAGGAAACAGAGTGGCTATGGTGGGCAGACTAAGCGGATTTTCTGGAAGAAGGCCAAAACTACAAAGAAGATTTTCCTGAGGCGTGAGTGTGTTGAGCCCAACTGCAGATCTAAGAGAAAGCTGGCTATTAAGAGATGCAAGCATTTTGATAAGAAAAGAAAGGGCCACGTGATCCAGTTTTAACTTTTCATGTTTTTTGTTGTGAAGACAATAAAATTTTGCAGCCGGGGAGATGGCTCAGTGGAATAAGTGCTTCCCTGGCAAGCGCAAGGGCCTGAGTTCAATCCCCGGTTCTGAAAAATAAAATAAAATCTTGCTGTGTTCACTTCAAAAACTAATTATGTTTATAAAGGATATGTGTCTGTAATACTCTTCTTTTGTTTTTGTTTTTTAGTACAGGAAATAAAACTTACAACCTTGCACTTTCCAGGCAGGTGCTGTGCCACTGTGCTATATCTCTGGCCTGTACTGTAGTATTCTTGAGCTGTTTGAATCAGAACTAAATAAATAAGTTGGATAACTTTCTAAGACAGAAACCACGTGTTAGCTGGGCATGGTGGCACATGCCTATAATCCCAGCACATGAGATGCAGATGCAGGAGGATTGTTGCAAGCTTCAGACCAGCCGGGGCTACAAAGTGGAGTACAAGGCCAGTGTGAACTGCATGGCTAGATCTTATCTCAAAAAGACCAAGAAAACCTATTTCTGTCTTTAAATTTTTTATAGTTTCTCTATAGAGATGCATACAAATTTTATACTAGAAGTGTAGGAAAGTAGAGAAAAACTTTCTCTTTTTTTCCTCTATCCTTTTTTTTTTTTTCTTTTCTTTAGGAAACAAGGCCTCACTATGTAGTTCATGCTAGCTTTGAACTTACTGTATTGCCCAGGCTTGCCTTGAATTTACAAGTCTTTCTGCTTCAGCCTCCAGAATGCTGGGATTTCAGGTGTTTGCTACTATGCCTGACTGTTCATCCTCTTGTGAAGAATGTAGTAACTAGGACCTGTGAATTAAATTGACTAGAGAGTAAGAGGAGAAAAAAGCAGTTTATTAATACTTGCAAAATGCATACCTATGCAAAAATTCAGTGATGAGTAACCCAAAAGAGGGGTTATGACTTGAGAATTATATACTATTTTAACAAAAGTGTGTAAATTGTGGTAGAAAATTGAAAAAAATGTCTAAAATGTCTTAGACTGCTAAGAGTAATAAATTGTATAAAGGTAACCAGGAAGTATTTGGTCTGTAAGATTTATTAAGTGAGATATGTTATACAGACTCAAGTCAGTGATAAGAATTATTTCTAGTCATTAGGAGTCTACCTAGTAGGGCTGGCTAAATAGCTCAGCAGATTAAAGCACCTGCAAGCAAGTACAGGGGCCAGGATTCAATTCCCCAGCCTCCCCGCCCCTGGAGCGCGCTGAGATGGGCGAATGAGACTGGGCATGGTGGCACATGCCTGTAATCCTAGCACTTGAGAGGCTATAAACAGGAGAATCACTACGAGTCCAATCTAGTAGTGAGACCCTGAACACCCGATAGACCCTTCCCTAAAATACAGGGGAAAAAAAGAGTGCCTTGTACATGAGAGATACACTTACAAATTTATATTGCCCTTACACAAGAGAAATGTATTCCCTGATTTTAGTCACAAAAGGAGAAGCAGAGAGTGCTATTTCTCAAATGCCTTCAGCTAAAACTATTGATTCATTCCAAGTTTTCTGAATCTGCTAAATCTGTACCATAACATTTGAGGTTTAGACCTATGTTTCTTTCCACTGTTAAGTTGTTACAATTACAATGCTATGTAGCAGAGATTTTTAGGTTTGGCTACTATTATCTGCTCAAAGATGAATCCTGCTTCCTTTACAGTGTTGGTTGTCTTTTTCTACTTCATTATAACAAAAGGATTTAGAATTGGCCAGTATAGAGGTAATTAGTACCCCTTTATTTATTGTCTAGAGCAAGATAGCTTTCTTGTTGGTAGTAGTGATGGTAGTCAAGTTGGTCACGACCAAAGAATTTGGTGAGAGTATACTATTTGCTGAGAACTGCTTCCAGGATTTGTCAAATTTCTACTCCACTGTAGGTATTGCTATCATTTTTTGTCTCATTTTGTATTTATGTAAGTATGTTTGTGAGTATGTATGGTTTATATTCTGACAAAATCATGAAGTTGTTTGGTTGTAATTTAATTCCCCTGCCTTTATTTTTATTTTGCAGTGTTCTGAGTCAGTAAGATACTCTGACCTCCCCCAAAACCATTACAAATTTCTTCTTTAGTTCCTTTAGTTATTGTTATTCTCTGCCCAATCCTTTTTTTTTTTTCTACTGAAGTTAGACTTTTTGAAATATGCTTATTTTTGTGGATATTTTCCTTTTAAGTCATTTTTAAGGGTGAAAAGTTCCACATTAAGAAAGTCTTAGGGCACTATACTCCCCAACACCACCCCAAAAATTCTTTTTTCATTAAAAAAAATCAAAAAGAAGATGATAGGCTGTACAGCAGTAGGATAAAAAGAATATATTAGCTTTCAAAAAAGTGTTATAACCTTATTATAACCTCGGGAAAGCCAAAGCGTTTTCCTCTGCTTTGGTTTCCTTGTCTAAAAAAAGGGGATATTAATTCTGACTTTATAGGTTATATGACACTACATTTAACATTTCTTTTTTGGCGGAACCAGGGATCAAACTCAGGCCCTTGCGCTTGCCAGGGAAGCGCTTATTCCACTGAGCCATCTCCCCAGCCCTCACTACATTTAACATTTTATCTCTTTATTCATTTATTTTGGCAGAACCGGGGATTGAACTCAGACCCTTGTGCTTGCCAGGGAAGAGCTTAGTCTACTGAGCCATCTCCCCATCTCCTACATTTAACATTTTATTTTTTATTTTTATTTTTATTTATTTATTTATTTTTTTGTAGAACCGGGGATTGAACTCAGACCCTTGCACTTGCCAGGGAAGTGCTTATCCTACTGAGCTATCTCCCGGCCCACTACATTTAACATTTTAAACAGTGCCAAATTAACACTTAATGTTTGTTAGCTATTATCATTATGGGTTTTTTTTTTTTGTTTTTAATTCATTATTAACCTCATTGAAAATCAGTAATAATTATATAGCAAATTAAAAATTGTAGACAAATATTGAAATGTGAAAGATATAAGAGGTAAACAGGATGAATTTTATTTTTTTTTATTTTTTGGTGGAACCAGGGATTGAACTCAGGCCCTTGCGCTTGCCAGGCAAGCACTTATTCTACTGAGCTATCTCCCTGGCCCCCAGGATGAATTTTAGAAAAATATTTCTGAAATGGATACATAACGTGATTAATAATAGATTGCACATTGTAAAAAATTATTTACAAACTTAAATGAATGTAACAATAAAAATTTTCTAAAACATGAAGAAAAGTTTATAGATCAGTCATATAATAGTTCATTCTAGGGCCAGGGAGATGGCTCAGTGGAATAAGCACTTCCCTGGCAAGCACAAGGGCCTGAGTTCAATCCCTGGTTCTGCCAAAAAAAAAAAAAAAAAA
>NW_004524683.1:7943000-7947605 GCF_000260255.1 Octodon degus | reverse complement strand
TAGTTAAACTTTGTATAAATATATATACATGTTTTTCCATTGTATGCAAATTGCAAGAAAAAGATGTACCATTTCTCTGTTGTATGTTGGATTATGTAGGAAATGTTTGTGAACTATTCAAAAACAAGTTGAAAAAAGTTCCTGTGGATGTTTTATGTAGTATCCTGGCATTTGTATTGATAGTTTAAAAGTTTTACTGCACAATAAAACTCCCATGATGCTAGATTTGATGTGTGCCCAGTTTGAAAAAAGGTTGGTTGACACCTGTGTAAAAATTGTTGAAATGTTCCTCTTCTAAGGAAATATAGTAATCTTAATAAAAAAAAAATGACATTGGGGGACTCTGGTTTATATTATATATGTGGTCTTAGGGGATGACTGTGAGCCAATAACCTTGATTCATCTGTCAGAGACTTTTTTTTTTGGTCAGAAACATTTTAAGTGGCATACTTTAAATCGGGTAGCACAGGATTCTTTAAATAAAACTATTTAAGGTAAATTCACAGTATAAAATTTATAAACTATTCAATGAAGCAGTCCATCATAAGAGAAAATCAATAGATTAAAAAAAAGATTAGACCCTCTAACAACTTTAGGAAGTGCCATTATAAGGTTATCATAAAATAAGTTTAGTAAGATAGTTAAGACTATAAAAGAAGGAAGTACATGAGAGAAAAAAAGGACATCTACTTAATAAAAGACCTAACATACTTAAAAAATTACTGAGTTTAGAAATAAAATATTGCCAGGTATGGTGGCACACCCCTATAATTTCAACACTTGAGAGGCTGAGGCAGGAAGATTGCTGTGAGTTTAAGGCCAGCCAGAATTCAAAACAAAACAACCCTCAATAGTCATGTTAAAAAGGATAAAGCTGAGTCTAAGAGATAAAAGATGGGAAATATGAACATGTTAATGGAAGATCGAATACATCATAGAGAAATGGACAAAGGCAGTATTAATAGGTAATGATTGAAATATTGTGGAATTGATTAGCAACAAAATAACATCTTGTAAGTGTCTGGCTCTATTTGGACAGGATTCTCCCAGCACCCAACCTGCTTGTCAGCAAAGATACTGTTCTGAGAAAACCCAAACTCAGCACCGGTGCTGTTGCCCTCAACAAACATAGGATGTTATAAAAAGAGATAAGATGGGGCTGGGGAGATAGCTCAGTAGAATAAGTGCTTGCCTGGCAAGTTCAAGGTCCTGAGTTTGATTCCTGGTGCCACGCAGAGAAAAAAGAGAGAGGTAAAAGGAGGCTGGGGAGATAGCTCAGAGGCATAAGCACCTACTTGGCGAGCACAAGGACCTGAGTTCGATCCTGGCCCTGCATGCCTTGTGATCTCGGCCTGGGATCCCTGGGCATGCCTTTTCCACCCCAGATCTTGGGCGTACCATCTGGGCCCAGCCGGAAGCCCACCTCGTGGTCCAGAAACCAGGCATGGTGGTGCAGGCCTGTAATCCCAACACTCAGGAGGTTTAAGACAGGAGCATCTCTGCAAGTTCAAGACCAGCCTGGGAGCTACAAAAGTGAGTACAAGGCCAGTCCACACTGCATAGTGAGACCCTGTCTCAATAGGCAGGTAGGTAGGTAGATACACAGACAGACAGACAGACAGACAGGGCTGACCAGATAGCTCAGTGGACTAAAGCACCTGCTTCGGCAGACGCATGTACTGGACATGCTGAGACAGCGACTGAGACTGGGCATGGTGTCACGTGCCTGTAATCCCAGCGCTTGGGAGGCTGAAAGCAGGAGAATCACTACAAGTCTGATCTGTGTAGTGAGACCCTATAGACCCTATACTAAATACATAAAAAATATGAAAATAAATAATAATAAAGAGACAAGACATAGCATGGAGAACATCTGAAGACACCCAAACATTTACACTGCACACCCCCTAGAGCTTTGCCTACTAAGGCACGAGATACTTAGAAAGCTTTAAACATGGATATTTACCTAGATCTACTCACCTGAGGTCCCTGACCCCCTTTGATCAAACTCTATAAAAAGGCTCTACTGTCCTCTGTTCCACACAGATGACCCTTTTGCCCTTTGTTTGCCTGTACCCAGAAACAATAAATTTCACGCCGTGTTGCCTTTCCACGAGCCTGGTGGTCTCTGCTGGTCTCTTACTTGTGCCATTCCTTACAATAAGCATTATGAAGCCCACTATAACGTGGATAGATTCCATCTAGATAGATTGCAGTAAAACTGTAGGATCTTTACAAAAATAAAGAGAAGGTCTTAAAAGGAGCTAGAGAACCTTTAAGAATATACTGAAGCTAAAAGACGTAGTAAACATTAAGCAACAAAATTTATTTAAGAAAACTAGAAATACATGTTTATATAAAAGCTTGTACACAGGGGCCAGGGATTTAACTCAGTGACATAGTGTCTGCCTGGAAAGTACAGGTGTCCTAAGTTTGATTCCTGGTATTAAAAAAAATAAATTTTAAAAAAGTTTGTACACAAAATTCCATAGCAGTAACATTTAAAATAACCATAACCCCGCTGTCCCTCAGTTCATGAAGGATAAACAAAGCAGTATATATCCATATGATAGAATCATGTGGCTATTAAGAAGAATGAGGGGCTGGGGAGATGGCTCAGTAAAATAAGCACTTGCCTGGCAAGCACAAAGGCCTGAGTTCAATCCCCGATTTTGAAGAGAAAAAAAAAAAAAAAAGAATGACGTTTTTATGCATGCTACAATATGAATGAATCTTGAAAATATATGTTAAATGAAAGAGGACAGACACAATAATGTTGTGGTTTTACCTCTATGAAATATCCAGGTGGGCTGGGGATATAGTTCAGTAAATACCACCTGTCTGGCAAGCACAAGGTCCCAAGTTTGATTCCCAGTACCCAAAAGTAAAAATAAAAAAGAATGGATTCCACAGAGAAAGTTCCTTAGGGAGAAGGGACAGGACAGCATAGAAATGACTTAACAGGTACAGTATTTTTTTCTGGGGTAATGAAAATATTCTCAAAAAGTTACAAAGTGGTGATGGTCAGCCATAAGAATATGCTATAAACTGCCGAATTGTACACTTTAAAAGAAATTATGTATTGGGTACAGGGTCTCACTACGCAGCTTGGACTTATAGTGATCCTCCTGTTTTCAGCTTCCCCACCGCTGGGATTACAGACTTGTACCACCACGCCCAGCACACCTGGGGACAGGGATGGTGCAGTGTGAAGTACCAGGGATCAAACCCTGGTACCTGCACTTGGCCTAAGCAGGCGCTTAGTCAACTGAGCTATCTTACCATCCCTGAATTGTACACTTTAAAAGAGTGCATTATGTCTAAAAATAAAGAGAATGGGAAGGCAACCAGAGGCATAAAATATTAACTACAGAGGCACAGCTGTGATGCTAGGAGCAAGCTTCTCAGCAGAAGTCCCAAGACATTGGTGTTATTACCAGGTTCAGGGGTTCTGCAGAGTTTTTCCAAGTTCTTAGTATCCTGAACAAAGAATTAGGCAAGACATATGAAAAAGATAGCAAGGTTTAACATTTATTAAAAGTAGGAAAAGAAGTAGCAAACTATTAAATAGCAAACTATTAAAAGAATTCATAATAGATAGGTTAATGGTAGAGGACTATTATATCACTCATTCTTCAGTATGACATCAGATCTAGGTTGTCCTGTCAAAAACTTGTTGGATTTCCTGCAAAGAATTGAAGATAGCTTTCTGGTTGGTCTCTGGGGCAAAGCTTTGGAATTGGATTCTAGACATGAGTCCTGGGTATCCATGATTGACAGGTCATGCCCACTTAGGGAGTAGGCTATGCCCTAATCTCTTGCCTCAGTATAATAATATTTTTCCTTTTTATTTTATATTTTTTTCCTTGAATTTTTTATTGGTACATTTTATATATACATAGTGATAGCCTTCATCATAGGGGAATTGTACCTTGCTTCAAACAATAGTTTCAAGCATTTTTTTTTAAGATTTAAAATTTCTGAATTTAGTTCAACTTATGATACCACATTTCCAAGAAAAATGAACCTTGAAGGCAAAGACCTTTAAATAAAATCATACCAAGATACACAAAAATGAAGTTGTCCAAAACTTCTTATAAAGAAAAAAATCATTAAAGCATATACATAAAAATATTACCTATAGAACAAAATTAAATAGCATCTTATTCCACGTTAGGAAGGAAAAAAAGGAACAAGGGTGTAAGAAACTAGATTAATTAAAGGAGCGAAAGAAAAGATCTGTTCCCTTTGAATTTTATACTTAGCAAATATACCTTTGAAAACTAAAAGTAAGATTTTCTAGTTATACAAACTTGAACTATTTTAATACCTGCAGACGTAGCATATAGGAAATAACAAAGAGCATAATTCAGAAGGCAAGAGAAGTTGCAGTATGCTCCTGGATGAACAACAAAGAGCTCTCAATATGATAGTTATGCAGGACTATATAAAAGATATATTAGATGAACCCTTATTTAAAGGTCATGGAAGATTTCTATGAAACAGTACCAATCTTATGTTGAGTTATGCATGTATTTTTTTTTCCATATATGTGTGTATAAAAGACAGGGAAGAAGTAATATAAAGTCAACAGAAAATGGAAAT
>NW_004524683.1:7938015-7941573 GCF_000260255.1 Octodon degus | reverse complement strand
TTTTTTGTAGGGAAGGGTTTACAGGGTGTTCAGGGTCTCCCAAGAGCTGGGATTACAGGAGCGCGTCACCACGTCCAGTCTTGAAGAATTTAAAAAAAATTTTTTTTGGCTGGCTCATGCTGCTTTAAGGGCAGGTTTAGTAAGGCACGTGGAGCTGGGGATGGAACTGCTGTCCCTTGCACCTGACCTTGTTTGCTGGTGCAGGTGCTTAAACATCTGACCTAACCCAGAAACCTCCAAAATTAAATAACATCTTATTCCACATTAGAAAAAAAAAAGAGAGAGAGAGAGAGAGTGCAAGAAAGTGGGTAAGAAACTAGACGTACTTATTCAAAGGACTAAAAAAAAAAAAAAGTACTGTCCTCATTGAATTTTATACTTAGCAAACATACCTTTGAAAACTAAAAGTAAAATATTTTCCAGTTATGCAAACTTGAAAAATTCTAATACTTCCAGACATAGCATATAGAAAATAACAAAGACCATAATCCAGAAGGCAAGAGAAGTTGCTGTATGATCCTGGATAAAGAATAAAGAGCGCTCAAAATGATAGTTATACAGGACTATGTAAAATATAATTATATGAGACGAACCCATTTAAGAGGTCATTGAAGACCCACAAAACAGTATCAATCTTATGTCAGGTTATATACATATTTTTTCATGTGTGTGTGTGTGTGTGTGTGTGTGTGTGTGTTTGTATAAAAGATAAGGAAGAACTAATATAAAGTCAATGGAAAATGGAAATACATTTTTTAAACTTTCTAATGCTAGGAGAAAATACTATACTATGTCTTATAAGTAGATTGTAAGACTAACAGTATAAATTATAAAACTAAAATTAAACAATGTTCAGAAAATTAAACATTAATTAATTTAAAATTAAATTGTAAGTCCAACTAAGAGGCCAGAATGTAGTGTATCATATGTGTGAATCTGTGATCAATTCAGACTATTCACACAGTATTTGATTAGGTTAATATATACATAAATATCAACTAAGAAAAAATTTTCATGATAGTAAAGAATTACTAAGAATAAACATAACAAAAATATTGGGATGGCAAATATATGATCAGCACTTCTAACAGTTTGGGGATAGGATGTTGTACAACGTTCTAGTATGTGGTGGACGTGGACAGTGACCATGACACTTACTGATGGCCAGGTGTCACTTGTGGGACTGAGCTACTGCTATTTCCTTGATATCCACCCTGTAGACCTAGACAGAATTATGACCTGTAGGGTGCAGGAGAAGTCCATTTGTAGAGTATGCTGATGGAAATATTTTGCTGCTGTATACAAAAGAATAATTGAAAGACTGCTATTGTATACCTCTTTTTCTCCTGTGTTTGTTTGCCCTATTTGTGGGTTCTTTCCATTCTTGTTCACGGAGCTATTGTCATTTTGATCCCTTTCTAGAATGTCTTTTAGTAGTCTGTGTAGGATTGGCTTTGTTGTCATGAAATTCTTTAGTTCTTTATCATGGAAGTATTTCACTTCTCCATTAAACTTGAAAGAGAGTTTTGCAGGGTATATCAGTCTGGGTTGGAATTTGTTTTCTTGCAAGACTGAAAGTACTTTGTTCCATGCTCTTCTTGATTTGATGGTTTGTGAAGAGAAATCTGCCGTTACTCTGATGGGTTTTCCTTTAAATGTGATGTTTCTTTTCTTCAGCAGCTTTTAGTATACTATTCCTGTGCTGAATTTCTGGGATCTTGATTATTATATGTCTGAGTGTGTTTTTAATTGGGTTGATAGTATTTGGGGTTCTATATGCTTTAGTTACCTGAATGTCAGATCGTTTCCCCATGTTTGGGAAGTTTTCTGCTATTACTTCTGCCCATATTCTTTTTATATCATTTGTATTGACTCCTCATTGATGCCTATTAGTTTTACATTGTTCATCTTTGCATTGTTTTGCAGATGTTGAATTATTTTTTCTTGCATCCTAGTTTTTAAGATATTTTTTTTCTTACCTTTTCACTAGCTGCAATGGTGTCTTCAACGTCTGAAAGTCTGTTTTCACTTTCATTCAGATGGTTTTGCCAGCTTGTGATTGAGATTTTAATTTCCTGTATATCACTTTGAGTCTGTTTCATGCATTCTATTTCTTTCCTTTTTTTTTTTTTGGCGGAACCTGGGATTGAACTCAGGCCCTTGTGCTTGCCAGGCAAGCACTTATTCCACTGAGCTATCTCCCCAGCCAGAAATTATTTCTGATGTGATTTCCTTTATAGCTTTCTTCAGTTGTTTCTTTACTTCAGACACTATTATTTCAGAGATTTCAGGAGTGTGCTTTCCAGTTTCTTCTATGCTGTTGTCTCCTGTGTTCTGGGTGGGATCGGGACCTGAGAATGCATTTTGCTCCTTCTCTTTGTCATTTTTATATAGCACTGTCTTCTGACCTTTGGTGTAGAGCTTTGGTAGAGTTATTATCATAACACTAGGTCAGAATCTACCAAGTTCAAACTTGTCCATGTGGGTTTGGCTTGGATCTGGCTGCTGTGCTCCACTTCTTCATGCTGTAGCCCTTGGAAGTCCACTATGCCACTCTGGCAAGATGTTCTGCTCCTGGATCAGCTAGGCAGGTCCTGCCTCTAGCCTCTGTACAGGGAGTTCTGCCGCAGGGTTCCACACAGGGCCTGTCTGATGGAAGAAGTTCCATTCATACACCGGGCCTGGACACTGGCTTGCGTGAGGATCCAGAGGGCTCCGGGTGGTCCCACTCATATGCTGGGGCTGAGCAGTGGCTGGAGTCATTGTTATGATTTTAAAGACGTAGCTAGATTCAGTAAAACATGTGGAAAATCTCAAGGGATGCAAAACAAAGAAAAAAAACAACAGTGGGTACCAGTGTTGAAGCTTTCTAAAAAGAGGGTCAAGAAAAAGGTGTGGGGCCAGGGAGATAGCTCAGTGGCCTAAGTACGTGACTTGTCAAGTGCAAGGTCCAGAGTTTGATCCCCGATATTGAAAAAAAAAAAAAAAAAAAGAGGTGTGCCAGTCTTGATGATCTTAAGGAGAAAAAGGGTGGGGCCTTGGCTTCTTTAGGTCAAACAATATATTGGAACCCCTATTATAGTTAGGACCCTCAAAAATTTCACCCTCAGTGCAGTAATTGACCAAGACAACCTTTAACATATAGAAATAAAGTATCTAATCTCAACTAAATTTAAAATAAGGCCCTGGGCAAGGGAGATAGCTCAGTGGAATAAGCGCTTCCCTGGTAAGCGCAAAGGCCTGAGTTCAATCCCCGGTTCCGCAAAAAAATAAATAAATAAAATAAAATAAAATAAAGTAAGGCCCTAAGTGACAAGAAAAAAAGAATTCCTCTGAAAAAACTTAATTGTAATCTTTCACTAAAATGACATTGGGGGGGTCTAGGCGAAGGCGCTGCGGCCGCCATTATCCTCCGCTTCTCTGCTGCACCAACCTCAGTGTCCTGCCTGATCCCACTTGTTTGCGGCGTATAGATTGGTGTGTCCATTTAATACAAGAAAATGGAAACTGAGCAGCCAGAGGAAACCTTCCCCAACACTGAAACCAATGGTGAATTTG
>NW_004524683.1:7925167-7928879 GCF_000260255.1 Octodon degus | reverse complement strand
ATACCACTGTCTTCTGACCTTTGGTGTAGAGCTTAGATAGAGTTATTACCTTAGCACCAGGTCCGGATCTACGAAGTTCAGATTCCTCCAGGTGGGTGTTGTTTAGATCTGGTTGCTGTGCTCCACTTCTTTTTGTTGCAGCTGTTAGAGTTGAACCCTTTGTGTCTCTCTGGCATGATGTTCTGCTCCTGAATCAGCTGGGTGGGTCTTGTCTCTATCTTCTTTGCAGGGAATTCTGCTGAAGGGTTCCTAGCTGGGCCTAAAACTCTGGGTCAATGAAGATTCGCGGGCCCTGGGTGGTCTCACTCACATGCAGGGCCTGTGCTCTGGGTCTATTCAGGATCCTGTGGCCCTGGGTTGTCTCACTCACTCTCCGGGCCAGCACTCTGGATCTATTCAAGATCCATCGGCCCCGGGCGGTCTCACTCACTCACCAGGCCTAGGCTCTGGGTCTGTTCAGGATCCGCCGGCCCCGGGCAGTCTCACTCACTCGCTGGGCCTGCGCTCTGGGTCAATATTTTTAAAATATTGAGAATTTACACTAAAGAATACACTGTAGCATTCTATACTTGCTAAATTAACATTGGAAATGAATATGCAATGTAAATATATATTCTGACAAAAACAAACATTGAGATTTATTACTGTCAGATTCTTTCTGAAATAATTGTTATGGAACATTTAAGAAAAGATGGGAGATTCATGAGGGAATATTAAAGGAAGTGGTAGAAAATTTTAATACATCTAAGCAAGTAATTATTATAGAAAAAGGTAATAGTAACTAATTTGGTAGTTTTGAACTAAGATAGACCTGAAATACTTGAACATGGTGACATGAAATTGTGAAATTGAAAGAGTGTGGCAGGAATGGAGTTAAAACTTTCTAAGATCTTTTTTTATTCAGAAAGAGGGTCAAGATGCTGGTTAAACTTAGGCTTTAAGGTAAGAACAAGTGTTAAAGATTTAATAACACTCAAAGGAGGGGGAAACAATGTATAATTCCAAACCAGTGGGGCAAATGTAAAAATACCTAAATCCAGGAGAGCTGCCATCATCTTCTGAGGAAAAAAATTTTGATTTATAGCAAAGGTTTTTCCCCTAATTCCACTTGATGTCTAGAGCTCTGGGAAAGATTCTGACTACCTTCCTTGATGGAAATGCATTCATTTGTTCAACAAATACAGAGAACCTGCTATATATAAGGCACTGTTTCTAGGTGATTGGGATGCCTCATGGAGCTTATTCTAGGGGAGAAGAAACATTAATCATAGTAAATGCATTAGTTTCTGTAGTGATTAAGTGCTACTAGGAAAAGGGGGGCAGCTGAGAGACCAGGTTGAAGTATTATACTGTATAGGGAACCTGGAAAGGTGACATTTGACATTTGAATACAATCTAGGGGAAAGGGAATGATTAGACAGTGGTCATAATGTTTCAGGTAAAGGGAATGGTCAAGACAGTAGTACTGGTAGCTATATATGGCTATGGGGAATTAGCATGCATTGGAAAATTTTAAGCAGAAGGGATGAATTCATATGGGTTATACTTTAAAAGAATTGCTATGACTTCTTATGTTAAAATGGACTAGGGAAAAACCAGAGAGACTAGTTAGAAGAGTGTTGAAGAAATCTAAGCAAGATATAAGTAATGAATCAATAATAATAATCAATAATAATATAACAGGCAATATCTGCCTTTATTGGCAAAAAAGCATGTCTTTCCGCCATATCTCCTTCTCAATTTTAACAGGAACATCTTGATTATTTTACTTTGAAATAACATATGGGAGCACTTGACCTTAAACAGCTCCAGATTCTTCTGTATCATGTTTACCCTTAATGAGACAGAAGTAGTCTTTTTTCTTGTTCTGAATTATAATATGAAGTGGCCAGTCACCAGTTGCTTCAGATTAGGGAATTTTAGAGGCCAGAGGGATCTGGAACTAGGCATTCTGTACCCTACTGTAAGTTCAAACTGGAAAGCAGGCTTCTTAAGTAAAATTATGGCAGCTCTTGCAGAGATCTCCCTGACCATACCAGGGAGAAAAAAACAGTCAAACAGTCTAGTGACTGAAGTCTGTGTCTCTGAGGTACTAGCAGTAGTCTTGGGATTATATGGGGAAGGAACAAAAGTGGGTGTTGGGAGCAACAAGTATGTATAGCGCTAAGCAGTCTTAGTCAAACATGATCATGTCTTCTGCCTGCCAGGTAGTTGATTGCACTTTATTTTAGAATTTGAAAGCAGCTGGGCATGGTGGCACATGCTTCCATCTCATATGGGAGGCTGCAGCAGGAAGATTATCAGGAATTTGAGACCAGCCTGGGCCACATAAGCAAGTCCTTGCCTTAACGGGTTGGGGGAGGGGGAGAAGAAGAATTTGAGCTGAAGGGGAGAGATTACTGAGAAAGAAAAACAGATATAGAGACAGAAAGTTAGAGGTATGAAATAGAGTTGTGACATCCAAAGACATAAACCACCATCCCCTCCTCTCTGGCTCAGAAAGATAGATAGAATATGTAAAGTCAGCCCCAAAAGGTCAGGAGCCCCTTTCCCACAGGGAAGGGAAAGAGCTTCAGAGAAATTCCTATAAGATGGGGAAATGAACCCCGTGTAGACATCTGTCTTCATTCCCTCACTTCTGTCTTCCTTATAAAAGTTCCTTGCACACTTGAACACAGTCAGATGATGATTTGAGGCAATATAAGGTTTCTCAGAGCCAGCTTGGAATAAAGACTTTTTTTTTCCTTTCACCAAATTAAATGGCCTTCTGGGTTTGGTTTTGTTTGGTTTAGTTTTGTTTTAATAGAAACAGTAAGTGTACAGACTTTAGCAACCAATAAAATTAGGATCGTGAGGAAATAGCCAGAGCCTGGTGAAATGGAAAAATTAGCCAGTTCCTTGTTCTGGTTCTCAGCTGAGTCATGACAAAGTGTCTGACCTCCCCTTCCTCCCTCTTGTACAGTTATAGCAAATTTGCCAAGTGAGATTATATGTACCTTACTAAAAAGACATGTGGCCTGGAAATATGATATTTAGTGTTTTAGGTATTGTTTTAAATTTTAAATAAAAATCATCACAAATGAAGTTAGAACCAGTTACAGTTTTTATATCTAATATTTTGAGACATCCAAAGACATAAACATCCAAAGACATAAACTTTCATATACAATGAGTGCAGATATGAGTTTTGATATATACCTTACATATGCCAGGCATGCATGCATGTATCTCCATCCCAGACCATCTCATCCTTTCACAAAACAACTCTTTGATTCATTGAACCTTGCATTTTTTGGTCTCAATTTCATTAATTTCTGCTCTAATCTTTATAATTTCTTTTCTTCCTTTCATTTATTTAATTTTTGACACAGGATCTTGCTTTGTAGTTTAGGCTGGCCTCAAACCTATTACATAGCAGTGGCTAGCCTCAAACTCACACTGATTCTCTTGTTTCAGCCTTCTAAGTGCTAAAATTATAGGCCTGAGCCACCATGCTCAATTTTCTTCTGTTAATTTTAGATTTAGGGTGGGTGGGATATAGCTTAGCAGCATAATATCTGCCTAGGAAGCACATCATCCTGAGTTCAAGTACAGGGTTCTTAGGTCTTCCCCCAAAAAACTTAGACTTGGGTTGTTCTTCTCTCTCCAAGTCCTTAAAATTCTTTTTTTTTTTTTTTTTTTTTTTTTTTTTGGTGGAACCGGGGATTGAACT
>NW_004524683.1:7915693-7918386 GCF_000260255.1 Octodon degus | reverse complement strand
CCTTAGCACCAGGTCCGGATCTACAAAGTTTAGATTCCTACAGGTGGGTGTTGCTTGGATCTGGCTAGGGTCTGCCTGCTGTGCTCCACTTTTCCCAGCTGTAGCCATTGGAGTTGAACTCTTTGTGTCACTCTGGCAAGATGTTCTGCTCCTGAATCAGCTGGGTGGGTCTTGCCTCTGGCGTCTTTGCAGAGAATTCTGCTGAAGGGTTCCATCCAGGCCTGTACTCTGGGTCTATTCAGGATCCAGTGGCCCCGGGTACTCTCACTCACACACTGGGCCTGTGCTCCAGGTCACTTCAGGATCCATGGGCCCTGGATGGTCTCACTCACATGCCAGGCCTGCACTCTGGGTCTATTCAGGATCTGGTGGCCCCGGGTCATCTCCAGTGTCCAACCTTCTAGGAGCTTGATCCCCATTACCATTCCTATTTTGCATAGATTGTTCCTCCTACCCAGAAGCTGAGGTAGTGTTCTATCCTGCTTGCTTCTTTTCTCTTGTGTTTAGTTTCTCTAGTTTATCTGTAAATTCTACTTTTTCTTCCAACTCTTTCTTGATTCTTGGAACCCAACCTCTTTTTCTCTTTGTTAACTTGTTTTCTTGATGTCTTGATTCCAAGTCTGAGAAAGTTTGTATTTTGATACCAATCTTTTTTTGTTTGTTTGTTTGTTTGTTTTGTTTTGTTTTGTTTTGTTTTCCAGTGGTGGGGGGGATAAGTGTTTAGAATTAGCCAACTGGACTCAGTTTAGATGATCCCAATTTTGTTAGCACATCCAATGCATCATAATCGGGAGCCAGTTGAATATATGCCTTCTTCTCTCCATCAGGCCTGAGTAGGATAATACCAAAATGCCACATTGGTATTTTAGAGCTTCTTCACAGCTTTGTTTGAGGCTTTTTTTTTTTTTAATTTATTTATTTATTTGTGTGTGTGTGTGTGTGTGTGGCCAGTTCAGCCCACCAGGGGGCGGGGCTGGCTGCCATGTGGTGCTGGGGGATTGAACCGCTGTCCCTGTGCTTTGCTAAGCTTGTTCTAAGTAGGTGCTTTAGACCACTGAGCCATCTTACCAGCCTCTGCTTATTGGCTTTGACATCCACAATGAACACAAGTGTGTTGTCCTCGATCTTTTTGATGGCTAACTCAGGGGGAACTTGACAGTGGCATAGTGGTCAAATTTGTTTCTCTTGGGGGCACTTTTCCCAGGGTATTTGGGTTTCCTCCACAGCTACAGTGTCTTGGATGGCAGAAGGTGGGTAATGTTCGTATCTTCTTCTTTTTGTGCCTGTGGATGCCTTTCAGCATAGCCTTCTTGGCCTTCAAAGTTTTTGCTTTGGCTTCAGCTTTGTGAGGAGCAGGGGCTTCCTTATTAGCCTGTGGCACCATCTTGGTAAAAAGGCTTTGGTACCACTCTTGACTCTGCCATTTTTAATCTATGTGTTGCTTTTTAGTTAGTTTCTCTTACTGTATTTTTAGGTTCACTGCTCTGCTTCTTCAGTGTCTAGTTAATTTCATTTAGTTTAATTCTTAATGGTTCATTTACTCTCTAGAAGTTCAATGTTTTAAATACATCTCCTATAATTTCTCTCCCACTCTCCATAGTTTTCTTTTAACGTCCTCATACTTTCTTTGTACCTTTCTGAAAGCATGGAATATAGTTCACAGTTTTAATGTTATCTGTATGTGGACTTATTTTCCCACCAAATCTGGATCATACTTTCCTGCTTTTTAAAATGCCTGGTAATTTTGTAATACATAGCAACACTAAAATTAGCCTTATATGCTGCATGTTTTTATATTCTTTTAAATTATGTTTAAAGCTTGTCTGGTTTGCAGTTAAGTTTTCTGGACACAATTTGTTGGTTTTGACAGTTAGTTTCAATATGTGTTATGTCATGTTGTTGCAGCAAATGCATTTATTTATGTCAGTTGTGGAGGCCAGATGCAGAGACAAACAAGTTTATTAGCTGGTGGTCTGGACTCAGTTCAACCCTGAAGCTCCAACCCTGAAGGGCAGGAGAGAATAGCTACACAGTTCCAGGTGAAGGGGTTGCTGATATGATTTGGCATAGAAAGCTATAGAAATAGAAATAATGTAGCTATGGAAATAATCTTTGAAGCATGGGCTTAGCTTGTGACAAAGAAATAATGGTGTTTAACATTTTACATAGGAAACAAGTAGTCTTACGACAAAGCATGGGGTAGTATTGGGTTAGGTTAACTATCACAATATTTACGAGAAACAGACTTAAGGAAACAGAAAATTAAACTCTTAAGATGGTGCCTGAGTACAGCATAGCGTCAGTTTGGGTCTTTTTCCCACTTCAGTGTTAATCAGTGTTACTCCAGCACATTTGGAGTAATTTTTCCTTTCTGCTATATAAAAAAATAAATAAATAAATAAAAAAACTTTTCTATACACTATCCAGTGTCTCTGAATATTATAAGGGAATATTCCATCAGCTCCTTTCCCCTGACACTACAACTTCTATTCCCATTTCAGTCTCTTACTTGCTTCTTTTTTCTTTCCCTGCTTTTTTCTCTGTTGTTTCTTTTTCTTTCTTTTTTTTTTTTTCAAAGTTTTATTGACAAACAGATAGCAATGAGACAGTTTCAAATCATATCGGAAGGACAGTTTCAACAAATAATACACTGCATATATTCTTCTTAGTGGTTAATTGCTGTACAAGATGCG
>NW_004524683.1:7903997-7908263 GCF_000260255.1 Octodon degus | reverse complement strand
CTGTCTCTTGCTTTCATTCACCACCCCCTTCTTTTTGAAGAACCATCTACCTGAGAGACATCATAGCAGCAACTGTCATGTCATGACAAGCAGCCCATATTCAGAAGACCAGAATGACAGGCACTTCAAGCATGAAACTACTATTACAAATTACCATCTGCAGTGCAGTAGCTTAGTTCACTCCTTTTTCTGATATTCTCTTCAATCTCCTTTTTCACAATACTGATATCTCCAATTTTATTGACTGATTATGGTTTAGTTAGAATTTTTATATTTTCTTATTCAGCTTTGGTAATTCATATGTATCTAAAAATCTGTCGATTTCTTATCTGTTTTCCATCTTACTAGAAAACAGATCCTTGAAGTATGTATTGATGATCTTCTGCTGTGCTTTGACCTGTTTCATTTCTAATTGTGTGTATTTGAGTCTTTCATTGTTTTGATAAGATTGGCTGAAGGTTTGTCAATTTTATTTAATCTTTAAAAAAACTAACTGTTCCATTCATTGCTTTATATGGTTTTGTTAATCTCCATTGCATCAATTTTTGCTCTGACCTTTGTAGTATCCTCCCTTGTGTGAACATAGGACTTTGTCTTTCTTTTTCTAGACTCTTGAGCTTCAACATTAAGTTGTTTATTTGAGCTCATTCTGATTTTCTGATATGGGAATTTGTCAGCTGGGGAAATAGCTCAGTGGCATAAGGTCACACTTGGAAAGTGAAAAGTCCTTGCGTTCCGGGAATTAACTCAGTAAAATAAGTGCTTGCCTGGAAAGCGCAAGGGCCTGAGTTCAATCCCCGATTCTGGGAAAAAAAAAAAAAAAAAAAAAAAGTGAGATTCCTGATACGGGAATTCACTGTTTTTTGGTGTTGTTTGTTTGTTTGTTTGTTTTTGTTTTTGTTTTTTTTGGCAGAACCAGGGATTGAACTCAGGCCCTTGTGCTTTCCAGGCAAGTGCTTATTCTGCTGAGCTATCTCCCCAGCCCCATGGCTTTATCATTTAATTCTAGAGACTGTCAAATTTCTTCTTTAATTTCATCTGTGATCCATTGGTTGTGCAGAAGGATGTTATTTGATTTCCATGTGTTTATGATGTTCTTGTGGTTTCTTTTGCTTTAGATTTCCAGTTTCATTGCACTGTGATCTGATAATATGCATGGAGTAATTTCCATTCCTTTGCATTTGCTTAAGCGTGTTTTATGAGCTAATATGTGCTCTATTTTGTAGACCATTCTGTGTGCACCTAAAAAGACTGATGTTGTGGGGTGGGCTACTCTGTAGACATCTACTAAGTCCAGTTCTTCAAACATTTGAGTTATATTTCTTTGTTGATTTTTTTTTTTTTGTCTAGTTGATCAGTATTGAGATCTGCCATTACAGTTGTATTAGTTCTTATTTGATGTTTCATGTACATTAGTATTTATTTATAAGCTGGGTATGGTGGTGCTTACCTATAATCCCAGCACTCCAGAGGCTGAGGCAGGAGCATCACTGCAAGTTTGAGACTAGCCAAGGCTACAAAGTGAGCTCAAGGCCAGCCTGTGCTGCATAGCCAGACCCTGTCTCAAAAATACCAGAGCAAAAAATAAAAATTTTATGGGCCTCCCTGGCCCTGACCCTAGGAACTCTGAGCCAGTCGCCAAGTCTGGGTGTGGTTGTGCATGTCTGTAATTCCAGCACTAGTCCTAGCTGCATTGTGAGATCCTGTACCAAATACATTAAAAAAAATTAAATTTTATAAAAGTTTTGTTTAATTGGATATGCTGGTATTTGGTGCATATATTTTTTTTTATCACATCTTCCTCCTATATTGTTCCCTTTACAAGGATGTAGTGACCTTCTTTGTCTTTTTTACTTAAAATCTACTTTATTGGAGCATCAGGGAACTGCAGGGTGTCCTTAGCCCTACATTAAACTTTTATTGCCCTTACTTCTTGTTTACCAGGAGCAAACTATTGCCAGTAATGGAGAATCTAGTGTTTATAGTGAGCAGTCCAAGTCTCTCTTAGGTCATTCTCAGGCCAGTCCTTTCATTCCCGTCTTTTTGTTATTATATATAGAAAGGGGTGGGAAAGAAGGCAGAGCTTCTTAGACTGCTTTCAGCATGACAAATAGGAGGGTACAGACAATATTTTAACTGAGAGAGAATTCTTGAGGAACAAGAATGTATTGAAGAGAAGTCAGTGCCAGCATGTCCGTTGGTAATTATTTGCATATGATCCTATAAAAATTGAAAGGCAAGTCTGAGAATGCATGGCCCAAAAAAGAGATTTATTCCAATGAGGGGAACAGCTAGTAGAAGAGGCCACAAGTACCAGCTCTAAACATTAGTCCAAGAGTCAGACAGGTCTTGTTGAATTTCTGAAGCCTGCATCTCATACTTTACCTCACTGATTAGAGTAGAAACAACAGTCTCCTCCAAGGAAGATACATAACTCTCCTTTCTCGGTGGTAAAGAGATTTAATTTAAACCTCTTCAATTTTAGAGGATACCGGATGCCAAGGAGTCTGTCTGGTTTTACAAAGTAAGAATGGAGTCGGCTAGCTTTCTGAGGTTGTAGGAGAGATCTTAGAGAGTGCATGTATGAGGAGAGATAATTAATCCTGTGATTTCTTTTCCTGAAGCAGCCATGCTTCCCAATGCAGTTAGAAAGGGAATTAAGGAGACCACCCAGGCCCGATGGATCCCGAATAGACCCAGAGTGCAGGCCCCACATGTGAGTGAGACGACCCGGGGCCCACAGATCCTGGATAGACCCAGAGCGCAGGCCGAAGTGAGTGAGAGGACCTGGGGCCGCCGGATCCTGAATTGACCCAGAGTGCAGGCCCAGTGTGTGAATGAGACTGCCTGGGGCCCACTGGATCCTGAATAGACCCAGAGCGCAGGTCCAGCGCGGAGCCCTTCAGCAAAACTCCCTGCAAATAGGCTAGAGGCAAGACCCACCCAGCTGATTCAGGAGCAGAACATCTTGCCAGAGTGACACAATGAATTAAACTCCAATGGCTGCAGCAGAAAGAAGTGGAGCACAGCAGCCAGACCCTAGCCAGATCCAAGCAACACCCACCTGGAGGAATCTGAACTTCGTAGATCCAGACCTGGTGCTAAGGTAATAACTCTATCTAAGCTCTACATCAAAGGCCAGAAGACAGTGGTATACAGAATGACAAAGAGAAGGAACAAAATGCAGTCTCAGGCCTCGAGTCCACCCAGTACCAATGCAGAAGACACTAGCATAGAGGAAACTAGAAATCCCGCACCTGAAATCTCTGAAATAACAGCATTGGCAGTAAAGAAACAACTGCACTTTTTCTGAGTTCAATTGTTTGGAAACATTTAATTTTCTGAATATTGCTTAATCTTAATTTTTGTTCTAAGATTTATACTGTATCTTTGACTTACAATTTATTTAAAAGACATTGTATGATATCTTCTAGTATTAGAAACTTTAAAAAGTATATTTCCATTTTCTGTTGACTTTTAAAAAAACAAAACAAAACAGAGGTTTGTACCTATGTTGTTTATTTATTATTTCTTGCCTATATCTTGTAATATGAGAATCTGCTTTGGCAGTAACAACACACAATGTACTAACCATTGTTACTCTCCTAAAATCTTGTTTTGAGATTTTGTAAAAAATAAATAAATAAACAAATAAATAAAAAACAACTGCAGAAAGGTATAGAAGAAATCAGATCAGAAATAATTTCTGAACTAAAAAATGTAGTGATAACTACAATCAAAGAAGTACTAAGTGGGGGCCGGGGAGATGGCTCGGTGGAATAAGCGCTTACCTGGCAAGCGCAAGGACCTGAGTTCAATCCCCGGTTCCGCCAAAAAAAAAAAAAAGAAGTACTAAGTGCTTCTAAAGAATACACTGATTAAAAAAAAGAGCAGAATATAAAAATGATGGAACCACTGAATAAGCAATTTAGAAAAGAAACAGAATGTATGAAACAGATTCAAAGTGATATACAGGAAATTAAAACCTCAGTCACAAGCTGACAAAACCGTTTGAGTGAAGTGAAAATAGACTTTCTGACCTTAAAGACACCATTGAAGCTAGTGAAAAAGTAAAAGATATCTTAAAAACAACTAGGATGCAGGAAAAAATAATTCAATACCTGCAAGACAATGCAAAGATGAACAATGTGAAACTAATAGGCATCAATGAGAAGGAACGAGTCAATGCAAATGATATAAAAAGAATATGGGCAGAAGTAATAGCAGAAAACTTCCCAAATATAGGGCAACAATCTGACATTCAGG
>NW_004524683.1:7898033-7903897 GCF_000260255.1 Octodon degus | reverse complement strand
GGGGCCTGGCTCAGGATGCCTTAAGGGCAAGTCTGGTAAGGCATGAGGATTTGGGGATTGAACCACAGCATCCTGAGCCTGACTGGTTTGCTTAAGCAGGCACTTAAACAACTGAGCTAACGGGCAGACCCCCCCCAGAAACTTTCTCTTATTCTGTACTGCTTCCCTAGGTATCTAGAACTTTGAAAGTATTGAGTAAATATTCATTTTGGATGATCTAAATGACAAAATTTCTCTAATGTGTTTTTAAAAGAGGCTGACATGAGTACGTGTGTGTGTGCATGCGCACACATGTGCGCGTGTGCCCACTTGAATTTCCTGAGAATTGAGCACCATGGGTTTTTGTACTTGTGTACTAAGCTATATCCAACCTTTCCTTTTTTCTTTCTTCCTTTTCTTTTTCTTTCTTTCTTTTTTTTTTTTTGAGGATGTCACTAAGTTGTTAAATTGGCCAGGCTGGGCTTGAAAATATGATCCTCCTGCTTCAGCCTCCCAGAATACTGGGAGTATAGGTATATGCTTCCGTGCCCAGCTCCAGATAAACTAATACAAACTTCACTAACAGATGTTTCGTGAAATGGCTTTTCATAATGATCTGGTACTCTACAACTACAGGAAAAAGCCTCAGGTATTAACATGCAACAGAGAGCTAATTTAACAGCCACAACTCAGTCCTGTTCTGAAATTTATTGTGAAATGAGAATTTTTCAGGGTTGGAGAGATAGCTCAGTGGAGTAAGTGCTTGTCTGGCAAGTGCAAGGTCCTGAGTTTGATCCCTCATACCACAAATGTATATCCACTAGTGATAAAATGAGAATTTTGCTTAATTTGTTAATTAAGCAATTGAAAAAAATAACTTCTTAAATTAACAGTTTGATTCTTCATGGAAAACATAACTTTGAGAAAAAAGATACTAAGGTTTCTTTGTTTGATGCTGGGGCATCAAACTTAGGGTCTTGAGGATGTTTGGTAAGTATTTTACCACTGACCTTCTCCCCTAGCCATGAGAATATTTTGATTTATGTTTATAAATAAAATTTGGGATGGGTATTCTATTAGATACCATTCAAAACATCATTGTTTTCTGGATTGCAGCATTGAACAGGTGTACATCTGTAATTCCAGCAACTCCAGATTCTGAGGCAGGAGAACCAAAAGTTCAGGACTAGCTTAGGCAGCATAGTGAAACCTCAAGTCAAAAACATGGTCAGGGCACGTTATAGAATCCCTTCTTGTGGCCGGGGAGATGGCTCAGTAGAATAAGTGCTTTTCTGGCAAGCACAAGGGCCTGAGTTCAATCCCCAGTTCTGCCAAAAAAGAATCCCTTCTATCTATGGGAAGCAAACCTAAAACCAAAAAGCACAATGACAACATGAGACAGAAATTAAGGCAGCAAGAAAAAATACTCCAAAGTAGAACACATAAATTATAGAATCTAATTTGTACAAATAGTAAAATTGCTAACCCAGTTCAGTTTAAAGCAATAAACTGGGAGTGGGGATACAGCTCAGAGGCACAAGTCACTGCCTGGTAAGCGCAAGGTCCTAAGTTTGATTCCTGGTACCAAAAAAAAAAAAAAAAAAAAAGACAATAAGTGTTCATCCTTGTGTAATTCACTTTTTTGTTCCTCTATAGCTACTTAAAGTCTGCAGATCAATGGTGTGGTCCTTTGGTAACTGACATTTTTTTTTCTTGCAGTTGTCGGACAAGTAATCGCAAGAGCTTGATTGTAACCTCTAGCACATCACCTACACTACCACGGCCACATTCTCCACTCCATGGCCACACAGGTCAGTGCTTGCAGGTTAAGATGGTGTGAAAAAGTGTTTACAGACACCTGACCTCTTTCCTAATTATGACTTTGTGTAGATGCAGTAAATCACATTGTCTCATCACTTGACTGACTAAAGCATACAGAATTCTGGGCTTGTTTTTTTTTTTTCTGTAGCAGAACTTTTTTAGCTTGTTTTTGAAGAGTTGTTTCTTCCTTTGTCTAGCCTTGTTTATACCTTTGGGCCAGGTATATATCTCCTGCAACCTCGGTTCTATTGTGTTCTACTTTGTTATGGTGTCAGGCGTTTTGGCCTATGTGATGAGGGGCCGGTAATGTTTTGTCTTTCTGTGCCCAAGAATCAGAGCATTTTTAATTTTTTTTTAAATTGTTTTGTCTCATAGCTCCCTGGTTAACTTTTTCCATGTTAAGACTGAGTGGAAGAAATAAAATTAGAATGACATTGGTTTCATAATGACATTGGTTTCACTTATTGGAATTGAAACACATGACTTCATGTATTCAGTTTCTGCTCCATCTAGAATGTGGGCTTCTAACAAAAGGACCAGTTTTTACATGTGTCTAACTAAGGAATATATAAAAATTAAGGAATTTCTATTGTCTCAGACACACATTGCTTCCAAAGGAGGGACAGAGAAACTCATGTGAATTGGTGTGTTTTTCGGTATAAACCTGTATTCTTACCTTCTGTAAGATCCAGACCCAGCTTTGCCTAAGGGAGTGCTTATCTCTACACTGTAAATTGCTGTAGTTCGTTGCTATACTCTTTATAGCAGCTCTGGACCTAGAGTTAATGGAAAAGTTAATGGAATCAAGGGACACTGTTCAGAGCTTGTGCTTGTGCTTAGTTTGGTAACCCATGAATACTATTTTCCTAATGTTGGGCCTTGTGTATTTTTGTCAGATAAAGGGAGATATTGGTGCAGTGAAACAGGTCAGCATCTAGCTGAATGAGACAGGGCTATTCCTTTTGTTTTGTCTTCTTGTCACAGTTCCATGTATCTTTGAAAGCCAGAGAGCTGGCCAGATAGCTCAGCGGACTAAAACGCCTGCTTAGGCAGAACACAGTGGCTGGGTTCAGTCCGCAGCCTGCTGTGCTAGCCATGCCCCCAGGGCCATGCTGAGACAGTGATTGAGACTGGGCTTGGTGGTACACACCTGTAATCCCAGCTCTTGGGAGGCTGAAAACAGGAGAATCACTACAAGTTCGATCTATGTAGTGATACCCCATAGACCCTGCAGACCCTATACATTTGAAAGAAAGAAAAGGAAGGAGAGCATAAGGAGGCATGTAGATCAGTTGTCAGGACCCTGATAATCTGGGGATTTTGTAAATATACTTTGTCCTCAAGAGAAGGGTTTCATCTTAAACAGTAGCTGTCACATTAGAAAATACCAGCATGAGCACAGGATTTCCAAATAGCTGGAAACATCTGCATTTTAAAGCAGAGGGTGTGTCATACTTAGGTAGTTTCCTCCAAAAAGTTGACTGGTTTCTAAATTAGATAAATAGCTCCCTGTCTTAGAAGTTTGTAAAACTTAGCACATATCTCCTTTTCCTTGTACAGAAATAAATTTATCTCGTCTAGGCTTTGTACATAGTTGTTTCACAGTTATAATGCGAATCCTAGGCTAGGGAGTACTTATTTTGAGTCTTGACAAGAGTTTAGGACTAAATCTTCCCAATTCAAGGGCTTATGCTTTTGAATGTGAACATTATTTGAGTATTTGAGCCAGCTTGGATCTCTTTGAAGATAACTGAGTTAATATGCTTAGTACTTCATGAATGTTGGCATAACCATCATTTTTTTAGCTGATAAAAAGAATGTATGTTGTGTAGTTGTTGGATGGAATATTAGACATCTGTTAAGCCATTTGTCTATCATCTAGTTTAACTCTAGTTTCTCTGTCAGTTTTGCTACACTCATGTATGGCGGTCAATGCAGTGAATTGCTTCTCGACAGTTAGCTTGCTTTACAAGAAGAGTGAGCCCCTTTTAGACTAAACCCTTACGCAGGGTTTACAGCTTTCAATAAATATGAGTTTCTCCTGCATTGAGGATTTCTGGTTCATTTTTTTTTTTTATCGATGGGTTTTAAGGTACTAGGGATTGAACCTAGGGCCTTTGCTCTGAACTACAACCCTAGGCCTTTTTAAAATTTTAGACTTTTGTCTCAGTAAGTCACCAAGTTAACCTGACTGGGTTTACACTTGGAATCTTCCTACCTTATTGTCCAAGAGTGCTGGGGTTATATTGCCCAGTGCTTACCATGGCCACTTTGATCTTCTTGTAACATTTTTTTAAAAGGCAAGTCTGCTGGCCTCACATCTCTTCTTTTGTTATCTGAGTGTTTATTTCTCCTTCACTTTTGAAGAATAATTGCACAGGAAGCTGAGCATGGTGGTGTACACACTTTGGAGGCTGGGGGAATTCTTGCTATGTGTTCAAGGCCAGCTTACTTAGACTACATAGTGAGTTTAAGGCCACCTTAAATACACAGCAACACCCTATCTCTTCCCCCATACCCCCGAAAAGAAAATCAGAACGCAAAATTATAATTTGGTCCTTTCTCTCTTTCTCTCTCTGAACACTTTTATATTTCCCCCCACTGTGTTGTTGCCTAGCTTATGAAGACAAGACAGATGCAATCCATGTCTGTGCTCCTTTATTGGACAGTTGATACTGTAGCTTTTTTCAAGTTTTATTTTAATCTTTGATTTTCTTTTTTATTTTCTAGTATTTTTGGCATTTTTAAAAAATTTCATTGGTACATTTTATCTTTTCCTCCAGATTTTATTGGTACATTTCAGATAGACATAATGCTGATATTCATCATAGGGATTTTGTACTTACACGTGATATATCTTGCTTTTTTCCCATTTCCATTGCCTCCGTTTAACCCCTTTTCCTCTCCTTAGTTAACAAAAGCTTCGTTTTCATTTTTCCTTCTATTTTTTATTGTTCCTTCTTTTCTCCCCCCACCTTCTTCTCTCCCCATTTACACATTTTTTTTCCCATTTCCCAGTATACCTTTTGGTCCTTATTTACTTTGTTTCTTACACTAGAGAATACAGTGTTTAATTCTGTGTATCCAATTTATGTCACTTAAGAGTATAGCTTCAAGTTGAACCTATTTATCTAGATGTTTCTCACATCTATCTTTCTTTATAGCAGAGTAGCATTCCATTATATAAAAAAGCCGTATCTTTATCTTTTCATCAGTTGATGGGCATTTGGGCTGTTTCTAAGATTTAGATGTTACAAACTGTGCTGCTATAAACACGGATATATGTATGTTGCTGTGGTATGATGCTTCTAATTCTTTTAAGAAAATACCGAGAGAAAGACTAGCTGGGTCAAATGGAACTGCTAGTTTTAGGGGTTTTTGTTTTTTTTTAATTTTAGTTTTTTGAGGAATCTCCATACTGATTTCCACAGTGGTTGTACCAGTCTATACTCAACAACAGTAAAGAAGGGTTCCTTTTTTCCCTCCAGCCCCTCCAGCATTTGTTTGTTAATAATAGCCACTCTTTTCTGGAGTAAGGTGGAATCTCAGTGTTGTTTTAATTTCCATCTCTCAGTGACCAATGATGTTGAACATTTTTTCATATATTTTATTTTCTGTTTGTGCTTCTTCCTGAGAAGTGTTTATGTATTTCAGATGCCCATTTTTTAATTGGATCTATAAATTTGTAGGGTCTGAGGAGGTATTTTCTTTTGGTTTTTTTTTCTTTGTATTTTTTATATATATTAGTCATTTTAGGTATAGCAGGCAAATTTTTTTTCACTCTGTTGATGGTTTATTTTGCTATGCAAACATTTTTAAATAAAATGAGATCCCAGGGCCAGCCTGATAGCTCAGCGGACTAAAACATCTGCTTAGGCAGAGTGCAGCAACCCTTGTTAGATCCCCAGAGTGCCATGCTGGCCTTGCCCCTGGGGCGCACTGAGACAGTGATTCAAGACTGGGCGTGATGGCGTGTGCCTGTAATCCCAGCACTTGGGAGGCTGAAAACAGGAGAATCACTGTGAGTCTGATCTATGTAGTAAGACCCTGTAGGCCCTCTAGAC
>NW_004524683.1:7878354-7890644 GCF_000260255.1 Octodon degus | reverse complement strand
ACATCGTATGATATATTCTCCTAGTATTAGAAACTTTAAAAAGTATATTTCCATTTTCTGTTCACTTTAAAAAAAAAGATTGTGAATAACTTTCTTCTTTTGTAACTTCCTACAAACTAGAATGTTTTCATATATAAAAAGGAATTCACCATTGCGGGGGGAGCAGACAATGCTTAAAATTTTTTCTTCTTAATTTCTTATAACTTTTTTCCAATTCTGCATGCATATATCTGGTAATCTGAACAGCTAATTTGAAGACAATGCTATGTAATACAAGTACTGTTGAACTTGTATTAGTTTAGTGAAATTCTGTATCATTTCTAATTTTTTATCTTTATTTTGTATTTTCTTCAAAAAATAAAAGTATTCTTACAATAAAAGCAATAAAATAAACATGAAAAACCCATTCTGAACAGTACAAAAAAATAAAAATAAACTGTAACTTACCATTTCCCAATTTAAAAAAAAGAGAATGAAAGGGAATTAGGGCTGGTGAGATGGCTCAGTGGTCTAAAGCACCTACTTAGAAGCTTAGCAGAGCACAGGGACCACGGTTCAATCCCCCAGCACCACATGCCAGCCAGCCCTGCCCCCTGGTGGGCTGAGCTGGCCACACACACACACACACACAAATAATGTTTTTAAAAAAGGGGGGGGGAATTAAATGTGTGGCTCTCTGTTCCTAGACCTGGGTTGTAACCACAGGCAGGCTCTGGTTCTCTGGGGCAGTGGTCTATTTTGGGGATGAATTATATCAATGTGCAGGTACCTGTCCAGTTAGTGGGGAGGCACAAATAAGTAGAGGTCTCCCAAAAGAAGAAAACACCTAGACTGGGTAAACAGCATTAGTTGTGAATGATAAAAAGGTGTGTAGTCATTCTCAGACCAGTCCTGGCATATTGATATAACATATGAGGGGAATGGGGAACCAGCAGAAATCACCAGGCTTGTGTAAAGGCAACATGGCATGTAATTTATTGTGCCTGAGTACAGGCAGACAGAGAGCAATAAGGACATCTGCAGGGAACAAAAAGACATATGAGTGGTGGAAGGAAGACAGGGAACATTAGGTGGGAAATTTTTAATAAACATCTGTGGTCAGTGTTCTCTGGCCATCTTGCACCTCAGTGGACAAAGTCCTTAAAGCATTCACTATAAGTTTTTGGTTGGCTCCAGAGATTTCCAGATGTCCCAGACCTGCAAAATTCCTTGTCCTGTCTTATCTCCTTTACACCATCCTTTTGTACTGAGCTGAGTTCCCTACAGAGGGTAGTGCTTCTTCTGGCAAGCAGGTTGAGGGCTGGGGTAGTCAGGTCCTATTCAAGCCTTACAATTGAAGGATGAATTTAGAGCTGAGTTACATTAAATAGATGATCAGAACAACATTTATATTGTTTTCAGGTGGGCCTGGTGGCACAGGCCTGTAATCCCAGCATTCCGGAGACTGAGGCAGGAGAATCACTGGGATTCAGTGAGTTCCCAGCCTGGGATATATACTAAGTTCAAGACAGCTTCAACTTTATAAAGCAAGGCCCTTCTCAACGCGCACACACACATACACACACACCCTGAAAGTATATTGTTTTCAGTTTCTCACTGTTATAACCATCCTGTTATCTTTTTTGTATGTCTGTACAAAGACTTTTTCTAGGATTTATATATAGGGATGGAGTTGCTGAGTTTTGGAATAAGATCAGGCTGGGCATGATGGTGGCATACATGTGCAATCTCAGATATTTGGTGGGCTGACACAGGAAGTTCACAAGTTCAAACCAAGCCTAGATAACTTAGATCCTGGCTCAAAAATAAAAATTAAAAAGGGCTGAGAATGGAGTTCAGTACAAAGATTCTTGCTTCAGTCCCCAGTACCAAGAAAAAAAAATTGTTTAAATCAGTAGAGTACGTGTAGGTTGCAATGATATGTTACTAATTTTAAACTGGTATATAGGGACAGTGGGTGTACCTTCCTGAAACCTTCAGCCCTTTGTCATCCTTAAGGAAGCACAAGGCCAGTTGTCCAATAGGAAGATCAAGTTGCCAGTCCTGGGTGAGGGACCTTATTGTTTGAAGGAAAGCCAACAACAGAACATTGCTAACCATCAGTAGGAGCCCCAGACTTCAGCCCACTATACCTTTTCTGGGGTTTGAAGTCTGGAAGAAAGAACTCACATTTAAGGCACTGTTTGAAACAACACTTTGCTTATAGAAAGACAGGAGAGGCAAAGCAAGAACAGCATCTGTACTGATTTTTAGTTTCCCGTGGCTGTTGGTCCCTCTGATAGCCCATTAAGGTTGGTAAACTATATACAACCTTCTTGTGCTACAAGCAAGCAAAATTCTCATTCCTTCCCCTGTAAGCAGAGATATTGGAAGTGCATTTATATTCAATCTCGCTCTTACTCTCGGGCTTGCTCTCACCCTTGCCCTTGCCCTCACCCTTGCCCTCACTCTGGTTCTCACCCTCGCCCTCGCCCACACCCTCGTTCTCTTTAGCTATACAAGGAAGTTCTCTGCATAACCAGAATAAGGTAAATGTTTCCCCTAATAAGGAAGAAGACTATGAGGCCAAGTGATAGCTTAACACCTAGCTTACATATAAGGGAATACCTGGCTCTTAAGTATAGTGTAGTTCAAAAAGGGGCAGCAGGTCATACAATGGTGATTTCCTCAACACTTAGTAATGCATGCCTGTTTACTCCCTAACACTTGCAGGCCCCTCATCTCTATTTGCCTTGAATCTACTTGTAACTACTTTCATCATCTCTTCTTGTTAAGTCAGTCACACAGGAACCTCCAGCCTCCCATACTCTCCCCAATCTACTGCATTCTTACTTTATATAAACTTCTAGATAGCCCCCTTTCTGTGTCTGTATCTTATACCTGTGTGCCTCTTAAATTCCTTCCAGTATACCAGTTATGTATTCATAGTCCATTATTAGCAGATTCTCCCATATCCACATCTGTTCTCTGAATATTTCCTCCTTCCTTTCTAGTGTAATCTTGAGAGTAGGGGAAAACATTAGCAATTAGTTCTTTGTTCTACCACTCACCATACCTCTGGGTCTAATAAAAGTAGGCCTTCTCTTTGTATTTGCATTATTCTCTCTCATTTTCTCATCCCCCTAAAGTTTGAATCTCAAACCATTAATTATATCACCTTGTACCCATCAATGTAGCTTTTAAAGTCTCCATACATTGTCTTTGTAAAAATTTTAGCTCTTTACTCATATTACTGTATGCTATTCTATTCCTGTGTTATTCTCAATGGTTTTAGTACATTCATAACTAATTTTTACCATTCTAGGTCCTTCAAGTTCTTTGAACTCCTGTCTTCCAGTGATTTCTTTATCACCGTATTTCAGACACTTATGCCACAGGTCTGTTCTTTACATCCCATCACTATGATTTTAATTTCCTCTTCCTGCTCTCTGGGCACCACATCTAATCTTGCTAGCCTATCTCAACTAAAGAACAAGCTCCCCCAAAAAACAATTATTTTCAATACATCTAGGGATCCCTAGGACTGGAGGATCCCAACCTCCAGTCCTAGGGATCCTTAGATGTATTGAAATTTCTTATATACATCTGCTTTTCTTGATTTTTAAGGAGAAAGTAAGGGCAAAAGATAAATTTTGGATGGTCAACATATAAAAAAATATTTTAGAGCTGTGAATCTAAATGGCCTAGGAAATGAGCATAAACAGAAAGAAAGATACAAGGACTGGGACATTCCTTTTCTTAAAGATCAGGAAAATGGGGAGAAAGAATGGTGGCTTGGAATCCATATTATAGAAAGAACATTTCAAGGGCTAGGAGGTGCTTGCTTGGACCAAATGCTGTGGACAGGTACAGCAAAATGAAGTCTAAGTACTGCCAGCTGGGCATAGCCGTGTGAAGACTGGGATGTAACTCAGCCTGTGAGTGGTCTTGAGTTCAATCTCAAGCACCAGAAGAAAAAAATAGGAATAGGAATGAAATACAAAGATGAGTAGAGAGGTCAAGAGAGTATAATTTCAAGAAGTTGATGTATGCTATTAGAATGATGCAAAAGAAAGAGAAATTTGGGTGATGGAAGAGAAGCAGGGAATAGTTGGCACAAGGCCCTTGTGTGGTTGATAGGAATGGGATCTAGTAAATCAACAGAAGGTTGGCTCTATCCAGGAGCTTTGATAGTTCTATGGTAATAGGGGAGAAGTAGGGAAAAGTGGCACAGAAGGTAGGTGATGTAGTAATGAAAACTTACTTAAATTCTTTTCCAATTCTATTTTCATACTGAAATGGTTAATGAAGTGATTACCTGAGAACTCTATGAGAAAGGATAAAGTACAAGGAAGTCTCTTAAGCCAACAGAACAGCAACAACAATAACAACAAAATACAGTAAGAAATGTCTGATTTCTAGCAATATGAAAAACCAAAGTTAGTAATCATAAGCACAAATGGATAGGGTGCGCAGGCCTATAATTTCATAACTCAGGAGGCTGAGACAGGAGAATCCCAGTGAGTTAAAGGCTACTCTGAAGTGCATACCAAGTCTCAAAAGACACACACACATGCACACAAACACACAAATCGTAAGTATAAGGTGACTATTCAACCTTTTGTGTGGCATTCTCTAGAAGTTTGTCTTGAAGCTAACATATTGAAGAGATTATATATGAGAACATTGAAATATCCCCTGACAGAAATCATGATTTTAAAAAAAATGTTGGTAATATGCAAATAAAAATCTACAAAGAATGTGGAAAGTATCCCAAAGATGGTTATGTTGGTGATTTTAGCAAGGAGGGGTGATGATTGATGCAGTGAGATGGTTTCACACATGGGTGATTTTATAGAGAAAGAAAGGACAATGCCTAGAGGAGGAAATGAGGTACAGCAAGAAATCAGCACTTCCTCTAAGTCCAGTGTCACAGTGCTGTGTGAAAGCAAGCAGTCATCACTTCGGAGAGCTACAGGGGTTCAAGGTTCAATCTGAAACCTTAGGAGCTATATTAAATATATGTCTATGGTGCCTGGCAGTACAATAGTAAAATAGCAGTAGGACGATACCTCCCAAGCTATTCATTTAAGTAGATATTCTTTTCGTAGTTAACTCATTAAAGAAAAGTAGGAAGATTATTCATTCCAAGCAGAGGAAAAGAGATCTGTAAGAATTTAGTAGACTGGTGTATATATAGAGAATTGAAAATGCAGAACATTATAGTCTGTTTTTCTACCCTGTAAAGTACTAATTGAACATAGATGGGTAGGATAGACAGAAAGTTGTGAAAAGCTATAGGCATTAAAAAATATTTTTTGAAAAATATTTTATTTGGTACAGAGTCTTGCTACACAGCTCAGACTCAGTGATCCTCCTGTGTCAGCCTCCCCAGCACTGGGATTACAGGCATGCACCACCACACCCGATGTCAGTGGCAGCACTGCATGCCCGAAGCTCCAGGGCCAGCACGGCATGCAGTACCAGGGATTGAACCTGTGTCCTTGTGCTTGCCAGGCAGGCACTTAGACTGCCGAGCTATCTCCTGATCCCACCCAAAAAAAATTTTTTAAAGGGATGGGGATATATCTCAATGTAATGTACGTCACTAAAGTGCTCATAGTTGGAAATTCATTTAGAGGCCATTACCATTGTTACAATGTATAGGAATGTTAGAAGTGGAAAATGTATGAGGAAAAATGGAGGTTAAGCCAGCAGAGTGTAAATTTAATTGTACATTTCTTCTTTGAGTGAATAATGAGCAGTGAGATAAAGAATATGGATAAGAACAGACTTAAGAGGAAAAAAGAACTCCGAAACAAGTTCATGCCAACACTTGATTTATGACAGAGCTGACACTGTAAGCAGTAGGCAAATAATCTTGTCATTAAGTGGTACTGGCCAACTGAATGTGTGTATGGAGAAACTGATAAACTTGACTATTCACAAAAATCAATTCTAAGGGTCAGGTATGTAGTTCAGCAACACAGATGTGTGCCTGGCAAGCATAAGGTCCTGAGTTGAATTCCCAGTACCACACCCCCCAAAAAAAAATCAATTTTAGGTCTTTGTAAATTTAAGTTCAAGAGATAAAATAGTAAAACTTTTAGAAAGTATATAGGAGAGAGCCAGGTGTGGTGGTGCATGCTTGTAAATACCAAGCACTCAGGAGGCTGAGGCAAGAGAATCATTGCAAGTTTAGTACCAACCTGGACTACATAGCAAGACCTTGTCTCACTAAAATCAAAAGAAAGTAAACAGGAGAGTATATTCATGTCCTCACATAGGGAAGACAATAAAGGATAAGATTAGTAACTTAACTATATAAGTTACTAATTAAGAACTACTAGTCATTAAAAGATACCATGAAAAGAATGAAAAGGCTGGGACTGGCGAGATAGCTCAGCGGTCTAAAGCACTGACTTAGGCAAGCGCAGGGACCATGGTTCCATCCCTGGTACTACATGCTGCGCCAGCCCCACCCCATGGGTAGGCTGAGCCAGCCACACACAAAAATAAATAAATTGATTGATTACAAAGTGGTTGCAAATAAAAATGATAACGGGCTTTGATTCAGAATGTTTGGAGAACTCCTGTAAATTTGTAAAATAGTAAGAGGATATAATAGAAAAAATAGCCAGACTCTTGAACAATATATAGTGATTGCCAGGAAAATGAAGCGTGACTACTAAAAGATACAAAGATTTAAGAGTGAATTTTATATAGGAGCCATATCTCACTTTAAAAATAGTATTTAAGGGCCGGCCAGATAGCTCAGCAGACTAAAGCGCCTGCTTGGGCCAGCCAGAGAGCTCAGCAGACTAAAGCATCTGCTTATGCAGAGCACAGCAGCCTGGGTTCTATACCCAGTGTGCCGTGCTAGCCCTGCCCTGCCCTTGGAGTACACTGAGATGCAATTGAGACTGGGTATGGTGGCGTGCATGTGTAATCCCATTGTTTGGAAGGCTGAAAGCAGGGGGATCACTATGAGTCCAATATAAGTAACGAGACCTTGTAGACCCTCTAGACCTTGTACTAAATATGTAAAAAATAATTAATACATAAAATATTGTATTTAGGGGCCAGAGAGGTAGTTCAGTGGTCCAGGCACCTGCCTGGCAAGGACCAGGTTTGATCCCTGGTATCACATGCTGTGCTGGCCCCACCCCACACCCACTGAGCCAGCCACCAAAACTGGATGTTTTGTCCCACACCTGAAATCCCCACACACTGGTAATCCCAGCGCTGGGGAGGAGGATCACTATGAGCTGGAGGTGCATGAGACCCTGTATCAAATACATAAATTTTTTAAAAACTTAAAAATTTAAAAAATAATTGTATTTAAACTAAATCCAAGTGTTTAGAACTTTATACTTAGGAAAGTTATAAGGAAATATCTGTCATGAAATTCAAGATAATATTTACCTTAAGCAGGAAAGGAAGGAACTTTTGGTTGGGGAGGATTATAGAGAGGGTTTTGGAAGATAGCAGTGTTACCATGGATGCTGTTTACACACACACACACACACACACACACACACACACACACACACATATACTGTTAAACTATATGAAGGAAACAGCTGGTTCAGTGTTAACTGGCTACTCCCAGTACTGTGTACGTGTGTTGTTTCATTATAGCTTTTTTCTCTGGGATGCAGGATTTTTTCATTTGTTTTGTTTTTTGAGAGAAGTTCTCACTGTATAGTGCAGGCTGGCCTCAAACTCATAGTGATCCTCCTGCTTCTGTACCATCATCCCTGGCTCTTTTTCTTTTTTTTTTTTTTTTTTAATTGGTATACTTTAGGTTTACATAATGATCACATTCATCATGGGGAATTTGTACCTGTACATAATATATCCTGATTCTTCATTTTGCCCCATCCCCTCCCCTCCCCTCCCCTCCAGACATACCCAGAAGCATGCTTTAGTAATCTCCTAGATCTCAAACAAGTCGAGTTGGGAGTCAAAATTAACCATGACAAATGGGGAATTAATTTAGCTCTAGAGCACTTGCATATTAGGTACAAGACCCTATACAAAAAAAAAGGGATACGCCCTCAGTCATTCATATCCTTCTGCATATTACAACCTATTGCTATATTGAGTTTTTACACTTGTGATATGCATAGAGATCTTTGAAATGTGTTGGAGAATATAGAAATTAACTGGTTGTCTTGCATTAAATTACTAAAAAGAATGCCCAAACTCAATGATGTAATACAGTTTTCTTTTACAAAATGTAGTGTTGAGGCTGGTGAGATGGCTCAGTGGTGTAAAGCACCTACTTAGAACAAGCTTAGCAAAGCACAGGGAACGCGGTTCAATCCCCAGCACCACATGCCAGCCAGCCCCCCCCCCCCCCCCCCCGGTGGGCTGAGCTGGCCACACACACACACACAAATAATCTAAAGTACTTAAAAAAATGTAAAGTGTTTCAAATTTTCTGACTTTTTCTCTACTAACAAGTGGTTTTTCAGTAGTATGCTGTTTAGGAGATGTTGGGTTGGGTGTAGTGGTAGAGCAAAAACTTAAAATATTTTTTAGGGTGAATGTGACTTTTCAACATTGAATTTAGGGGCCGGGGAGATGGCTCAGTAGAATAAGCGCTTGCCTGGCAAGTGCAAGGGCCTGAGTTCAATCCCCGGCTCTACCAAAAAAAGAAAGAAAAAAAAAAAAAAACATTGAATTTAAAAGAACACCTGTATTTGGGGAAAAAAAAAAAAAATCTTGTGCCGCTGAGAAACTATTTTGAAAATAGATATTTGGAAATGTTTCAGTTAATATGTGGTTTTGTTGACAAACATGCCACCTATAAAATTGATTTTTAAAAATAAAAAAATTGTTAAATCTACCACTTAAGCTCGGGAATAGAATATTTCTAATTGTTTAAATATGAGTCAGTTGACTTTAAAGCTATTTGAAAAACAAAAATATACTTATTAAACCCATTTGAAAATACAAAAATATTATGCCTCCTCATTGATTTCTAAGAACTGTGTAACATCACAGAAGATACAAATTAAAAGAAAAGATACAAATTTATCACCCTTGAATAGAATTGCTAAGTATTATCACATAATAAACAGATTCAACAATGCATTTCTTTCTTGGGGGATACATGACTTTGTGAAGGTGGGTGTTTTGCTGCCACTGGGGATTGAAACCAGGACCTTCATACTAGGCTACAGTTCTAGCTGTTTTTTAGTTTCTATTATTTTTTAAACTAGAGAAATTCTAGTTTTATAGTTTTTTTAGCATTTAGTTTTTATTATTTTAATATAGTATTATTTTAGTTTCTTATTTTATGCTAAAGTGCCTTGGCTGGGATCGAATGTTTTGATCTTTCTGGCTTAGCCTCCCAGAAGTGCTACCACTCCCAACTTAGATACAGAAAAACTTTTTTTTTTTTTTTTTTTTTTTTTTTTTTTGGCGGAACCAAGGATTGAACTCAGGCCCTTGCGCTTGCCAGGAAAGCGCTTATTCCACTGAGCCATCTCCCCAGCCCTCCCTGGAAAAACTTCTATGATTAAAAAAAAGGGTGGGGATTTTTACCTGTCACCAAGGAGTTCTTTAGCCGACATCTGCTGGGTTTCCTGTAATTCAGTTCACTTCTGACACTGTGTACCTAGAGGTAATGACAGATTCTATAGATAGAAGGTACCATTTCCAAAAAATGCCTCCCCGATTTAGAGTTCAGCTTCAGGCAGTTTTGTTGTTGTTTGTTTGTTTATTCTTTGCGTTTTGTTTTGCTTTGTTTTTGTTTTTGTTTTGTAGTACCAGGGATTGAACTCAGGACGCTATGCTTGCCAGGCAGGCACTTCTTCTACTGAGCTATCTCCCTGGTCCTATTCTTTGCTTTTAAGTCACTATAAATCAGAGTTCCAAAATCCTTTCCTAAGGTTCAATTACTGTAATTAGTTCAGAGGTTCACAGAACTTGGGGAAACACTTGTGTTTAGCCATTTATTACAAAGGATACCGAAGAGCTCAGTAGACTGAGCTGTGACATGCCACTCTCCAGAAATCTCCATGTATTGAATTTCTCTAGCAGTTTTCCAAACACTGGGTCTTTGGGATTTATATGGAGACTTCACTGCATAGCATTTTGCCAATAGACTGTATTTTTTTAGAGCCTAATATTCAGATTCTTATCTCTCTGAGCATCATTCCTTCCTCCAGGTTTTGGGGCTTGACTCTTCTGGAATGAAGATGGCCTTATTAGGTAAGATAGACCAGAGAATTTCTTTTATGGCACTTCAAGATAGAAAAGTAGGGAAATATGAGAGTTTCTATCACTTTTCCTTGGGGAAGAGAAAGTCTAGTTTTTATAGCTGCCTTTGGGATAGACTTACACCCCCAAGAACCAAGAAAGGGAAAAAACAAAATAATATCATGTGATAGGCTTTATTGGTTTATGGGCTGTTACTGTTATTCAGTGGCTTAATTAGCATTTGTAGTATATATCTTTAATCTCTACCATTTCCCTTCAAGTAATAACTTCACTACTTCACAGAAAGTATAAGAACCTTCTTTTTCTGTTAGGCCTGGTGGTGCACACCTATAATCCCAGCACTGAAGAGGCTAAAACAGGATGACAACAATGAGTTCAATCAAGGCTTACCTGAACTAGAGTTAAACCTTTACTCAGTATACACCCCTCCCCCAAAAAAACTTTTTCTCTCCTTCTTGCTTTTAAATAAAAAAAGCTAAACGTACATCTATTCCTATGTAATTTTTCCAGTGCTTTACTTTTGTGTTTATGTGTGTAGACCTATATTTTTATCTCATATCATTTTCCTTCTGAAGGCCAATAGTTGTGGGGGGTTTTGTTGTTGTTGTTGTTTGTTTGTTTGTTTTCTCTAAGCAGGGGCCATGTGGTTCTTGACCTGGCTTTGTAGTCTACCAGGATGGCTTTAAACCCAAAATTTCTGTAACCAGGTCCCTTTAGTTCTTGGGTTCTTTGGGGGAAGGGGCATTAAAAATTGAAGCTGACCTAATAGCACACAGCAAGCATTAGAGAATGGCCGATTGTCTATTTATTAGAAAATATAAAGGAAAATGTTCCTACTTATCAGAGAGGGGTTCCATCAGGTAGAAATAGTTGATGTTTAAATTCATTGGCTTTAGGGGCCGGGGAGATGGCTCAGTGGAATAAGTGCTTCCCTGGCAAGCCCAATGGGCCTGAGTCCAATCCCCGGTTCCGCAAAAAATAAGTAAGTAAATAAATAAATAAATAAATTCATTGGCTTTGGTGTTTTGTTTGTTTGGGGGTTTTTTTGCCATCAGTAAGAAGTTTACTTGTGGTTTTTTTGGGTTTTTTTGGCATGGGGAGTCAAACTCAGAACCTTGCACTTGCCAGGCAGGCACTGCGTAGCTGAGCTATGTTCCCAGTCTAGAAATGTACTTGTTTTTTTGTTTTTTGCTTTTTTTAAATCCAGATGCTGGTATTATGCAGAAAACTTTAACAGGTTTATTTAAAATTGCTATTAAGTTGAACTGCTGAAACATTGTGACTTACATCAGGGCTTTACATATTTGCATTAATATTAAAAAATAAAAAAAGTTATTAAAAATCACACACAAATGAAAATGGAAAAACTGCTGATACCTGATTTATGTGCCCTATTTTCCTCTTGCAGCCGTGTACTTAGATCATATAGGGGAAAGAAACTCCCAGTCTGCCAGGTGTCTGGTGCAATTTCGTGTTGTCTAAAGTTGAAGAATGAATTTCACTTGGGAGGTTGAAAACAGGAAAATCACTACAAGTCCGATCTTTATAGTGAGACCTTGTAGACCCTGTACTAAACACACACACACACACACACACACACACACACACACACACACAAGGAACAATGGGGGTTAAGAGCAGAATATATTTATTAGGGGAAAGAAAGCTTCTATCCGAGAGACTGGAAGGGTCCTGAATGGATTGCCAAGGACACTGCCTTTTCTAGGGATTTTTGAACAGCAAATCCACAACATGAGGTGGGTCCAAGGTAGAAACATGGGAAATCACAAGGTGCACAAGAGGTGAAACAAAACTGTTAATAATAAGATTACAAGTAAAGACTGCGAGTGGTGGCATGCACCTGTAATCCCAGCACTTGGGAGGCTGAAAACAGGAGGATCACTACAAGTCTGATCTGTATAGTGAGACCCTGTACTAAATATACATATATACATTTTTAATAAGAATATATATATATCAGTCCTGGCATGTTGGCCCAAGTCTGTTAATTTCAGCATTTGCACTCAGGAAGCTGAGGCTGTAGGATCAGCATTTGCACTCAGGAGGCTGAGGCTGTA
>NW_004524683.1:7864737-7878014 GCF_000260255.1 Octodon degus | reverse complement strand
TTTTTTTTTTTCAGATCCAGGGATTGAACTCAGGCCCTTGTGCTTGCCAGGGAAGCCCTTATTCCACTGAGCCATCTCCCTGGCCCTTATCTTTTATATTGAGGTCTGGCCCACAGCAGGGGTATCTGTCTCCCACAGTTATAAGTTAGTTTGTCTTCTGCATTGGCTCCTTTGAGATACTAACCCTCTCTTACTGTCTATAATATTCTATCTAACTTAGTTGCCTATAACATTGGTACCTTTTGATCCCATATTAACACATATCTAACATTCAGAAAAAAAAAAAACCTGCACACTGATTTTCATAGTGGTTGTACCAGTCTACATTCCCAGCCATAGTAGAGAAGGGTTCCTTTTTCTTTGTAGCACCTTTAGCATTTGTTATTGGTTGACTTTTTCTTTTTTTACTTTTATGTATTTGGTACAAGGTCTCGCTATCACAGCTCAGACTCATAATGATCCTCCCCAGTGCTGTGATTACAAACATGTGCCACCATGCCTGGTCTTGGTGCCTGGCTCAGCACGCTGGGGCAGGGTCAGCATGGCATGCAGTACCAGGAATCAAATCTAGGTCCTTCTGCTTGCCTAGGCAGGTGCTTAGACTGCTGAGCTATTTCTGTGGGCCTTGATTTATTGATGATAGCCATTCTTTCTGGGGTGAGATGGAATCTCGCTGTTATTTTAATTTGCATTTATCGAATGACTAATGATGTTGAGCATTTTTTATATATTTATTTGCCATTTGTATGTCTTCATCTGAGAAATATATGTTCATGTCAGATGCCCATTGTCTGATTGGATCTTTGAATTTTGGGGGCCTGATTTTTTTTTATTCTTTATATGTTCTAGATAGAAGACCTTTGTCAGAGGGAGAGTTGGCTATAATTTTTTTTCCCAGTTCATGGGTTTTCTTTTTATTCTGTTGGTGATTTCTTTGAAATGCAAAAACTTTCCAAAAAGAAGAAATCCTAGTTGTTGATTCTTTGAAGTACTTGCTGTGCAGTTTGTTTTTTGTGTACCTCTGTATCTTTAAGATTGCTACCTACTTTTTTCTCCAGGACAATTAGTGTTTCTGTTTTAATATTTAAATCTGTGATTCATCCATTTTGACTATGTTCAGTGCCTGGTGATAGACATGGGTCTAATTTTAGCCTTTAGCATGTGGAAAGCCAGTTTTTCTAGTACCATTTATTAAGGAGGCTGTGTTTCTTCCATTGAACATGTTTGGCCCCTTTATCAAAGAAGATGACAGAGTTTGTTTGTTGTAGTGCTTGTATCTTCTAATCTGTTCCATTGATCCTCAGGTCTGTTTTTATGTCAGTATCCTGCTGATTTTATCACAGTAGCTTTGTAGTATAATTCTAAGCCAGGGATTGTGATGCCTCCAGACTTTCCTTTGTTGCCCAGGATTGCTTTTGCTATTCTGGCTCTCTTCTGGTTCCAGATGAATTTTAGGAATGTTTTCTCTAGATCTGTTATGTATGCTACAGGTATTTTAATTGAGATTGCACTGAATCTGTATAACCATTTTGGAAGTATGGCCATTTTCACAATGCTGTTTTTTCCTATCATTGAGCAAGGAATAGCTTCCCATTTTCTGAAATTTCTTCAATCTCTTTTCTCATAGTACTGTAATTTTCTCTGTATGAATCTTTTATTTCCTTTGTGAGATTGATTCCTAAATATTCATTTGTTTTGGGTGTTATTGTGAAAGGTGTGGTTTCCCTAATTTCTCTCTTAGTGTTTTTATTGTTTGTGTACAAGAATGCTATTGATTTTTGAGTATTGACTTTGTATACTGATATGCAACTGAATTTGGTTATTAAATCTGCAAGTCTGTTGGTGAAGTTTTTGGGGTCTTCTATGTAGAGTATCGTGTCATCTGCAAATAACAATAATTTCTCTTCTTCCTTTTCAATCATTATTCTCTCTCTCTCTCTTTCCTCTCCCTCCCTCCCTTCCTTCCTCCCTCCTCCTCTCCCTCCCTCCTCCCCCCTCTTTTTTTTTTTTCCCCCCACAACCGGGGGTTGAACTCAGGTCCTTGTGCTTGCCAGGCAAGCACTTATTCTACTGAGCCATCTCCCTGGCCTCCTTTTATTTCTCTCTTATCTAATTGTTTTCACTAATGTTTCCAGAACTATATTGAATAAGAGTGGTAACAGTGGATATCCCTGTCTTGTTTCTGATTTTAAAGTGAAGGCTGTCAGTTTTTACCCATTTAGTATGATGTTCACGGTTGGTTTCTCATAGTTGGCTTTTGTCAAACTGATATAGACCATCTATTACAATTTTCTGTAGGGTTGTTATGAATGAATGCTGAACTTTATCAAAAGCTTTTTTTGCATCTATTGAGATGATCGCATGGTTTTCATTCTTGGCTATTTTGATGTAGTATATTACATTTATGGATTTGCATATATTGAACCATACCTGCATCACCAGGATGAATCCCACTTGGTCATGATATATAATTTTCTTGCTGATTTGCTGCATTCTGTTTGCTACTATTTTATTGAGGATTTTTTTGCATCTGTGTTCATTAGAGAGATTGGCCGGTAGTTTTATTTTTTGGTTGGGTCTTTCTCTGGTTTGGTATTAGAATAATGCTTGCCTCCAATATGCATTTGGGAGAATTGCTTCCTTTTCAGTTTCATTGAAGAGTTGCATTAAATCTCTAAACTTCTTGTAGAATTCAGCTGTGAACCCATCAGGACCTAGGCTTTTCTTTGTTGATAGCTGATAGGGTTTTTTTTTAATTACATTTTCAATTTTGTTTCCTGTTATTGGGTTATTCAGAGTTTTTATATTTTCTTGACTTAGTTTTGACAACATATGTATTCAGGAAACTGTCCATTTCTTCTGTTTTCCATCCTGTTAGAGAAAAGATTTTTGGACATAGCTATTGAGGATCTTTTGAATTTCAATAGGGTCTGTAGTGATTTCACCCTTTTGATAAGGTTGGCTAAGGCCTGTCAGTTTTTTTCTTTCAAAGAATCAACTCTTTGATTCATTAATTCTTTGTATTATTTTCTTCATCTCCATTGCATTAATTTCTTTTCTGATCTTTATAATTTCCTGCCTTGTTTGGGCTTTGGGCTTCACTTGCTCTTTTTTTTTCTAGGAGCTTGAAGTGCAGCATAAGATTGTTTATTTGGGCTTGTTCTATTTTCCTAATGCGTGAGTTTACCACTATAAATTGCCCTCTTAAGATAGCCTTCATTGCATTCCAAAGGTTCCACTAAGTTGTATCTGCATCTTCATCTGAATGTAATTATTTAAGTTTTTCTTTAATCTTATCTGTTGACCCACTGGTTGTTCCAGAGGTTGTTACTTAATTTCCATGTGTTTATGGAGGTTTTGCAGTTTCTTTTGTTATTAACTTCCGGTTTCATTGCACTGTGGTCAGATAGTACATATCAAGTAATTTCAATTCCTTTGCATTTACTTAAGCATGCTCTATGTGCTAGTATATGGTCTATTTTGGAGAATGTCCCATGTGCAGGTTAGAAGAATGTGTATTTTGGGGCTGGTGAGATGGCTCAGTGGTCTAAAGCATCTACTTGGAACAAGCTTAGCAGAGCACAGGGACCGCGGTTCAATCCCCCAGCACCACATGCCAGCCAGCCCTGCCCCCTGGTGGGCTGAGCTGGCCACACATACACACAATAAATAAATGTAATAAATAAAAATAAATAAATAATTAAAAAAAAAAAAGATGAACTCTCACTTCAAAAAAAAAAAAAAGAAGAATGTGTATTTTAATGTTGTTGGGTGGAACGCTCTGTAAAGATCTACTAAGTCCATTTCTTCACAAGTTTGGTTTAGTTCCATTGCTCTTTTTGTGACAGTGGTGTGTTAGAGTCCTCCATTAGAATTGTATTATTGCTCTTTTTAAATGTATTTATTACAGGGCCTTACTGCACAGCTTGGACTTGTAGTGATCCTCCTGTTTTCAGCCTATTCAGTGCTGGGATTACAGGCATGTGGCACCAAGCTAAGCTGGTCTCAGTGGCCAGCTTAGCATGCCTAGGGGCGAGGCTGGTGCAGCATGTGGTGCTGGGGAATCAAACCCCAGTTCCTGTCCTGTGCTTGCTTAAACAAGTGCTTAGACCACTGAGCTATCTCACTGGCCCTGCTCATTTGATCTTTTTTTTTTTTTTTTTTTTTGGTGGTACCAAGGATTGAACTCAGGACCTAATGCTTACCAGACAAGCACTTATTTCACTGAGCTATCTCCCTGGCCCTAAAACTAGGGGTGGGGGGGGTTTGTTGTTGTTGTTGTTGTTTTTTGTTTTGTTTTGTTTTTTGTGGTATTGGTGATTTAACTTAGGCCCTTGGCAAGCACTTATTCTACTGAGCCATCTCCTCAGCTCATTTGATCTTTTATGTATGTTAAAATTTGTCTTATGTAGTTGGGTATTCCTAAATTGGGTGCATATATATTTATGATTGTTATCTCTTCTTCTTGCAGTTTTCCCCTAACGAATATGTAGTGACCTTCTTTATCTTTTTTAATCATTCTTGGTTTGAAGTTGATATTGTCGGCAACCAAAACAGCTACTCCTATTTTTGTCTGGATTCCTGTTGCATGGAATATTGTTTACCATCCTTTGACTTACAGTCTGTGAATTTCCTTTTGAGTTAGATGTGTTTCTTGTATACAGCACATTGTTGGGGTTTTTTTTCTTTTTTTATTTTTTGGATTTTGTTTCTTGATCTACTCTCCTAGTCTGTTTCTTTTGATTGGTGAATTGAGGACGTTTACACTGATGGTTATAAGTAATATTTATTGGCTTATCTTTGTCATGTTATTTTCCTGGGATAGGTTCCACACTTACCCCTTTCTAATTGCTTGAGCTGCTTAGTGGTTCCTTTCTTTTGTTGTTCTTGAAGTTGTGTTTGTTTTTGTCTCTTCTAGAATACCTTTCAATACTCTTTGTAGGTTTGGTTTGGTGGTCATGAATTTCTTTAGTTGTTCTTTGTCATGAAGAATCCTATTTCACTGTTAAATTTAATAGATGGTTTTTCAGGGTACGTCAATCTGGATTGGAAATTATTTTCTTTCAGAACTTGAAATTCTTCACTCCAAGCTCTTCTTGCTTTGATGGTTTGTGTTGAGAAATCTGCCATGATTCTGGTAGCCTTTCCATTGTAGGTTATCTGTTTCTTCTCTCTAACAGCTTCTTCTTTTTTTTTTTTTTCTGACAGCTTCTGATACTGTTCTTTTCTTGCATTCCCAGGATCTTGATTATTATGAGTGTAGGTGTAGATTTATTTTGATTATGGCTAATTGGAGTTCTGTATGCTTCACTTACCTGTACAGATGTCAGATTCTTTTCTCATGCTTTGGAAATTTTCTGCTACTACTTCTGTAAATAGTCTTTATGTATTTTGTGCTGATTCCTGCCAATTCGTTGACACCTATTAGTCTTACGTTGTTTTTCTTTGCATCATCTTTTCTTTATTTATTTGGTACAGGGTGTGCAGGGTCTACAGGGTCTCACTACATAGATTGGACTCAAAGTGATCCTTCTGTTTTCAGCCTTCCAAGAGTTGGGATTATAGGCACACACCACCACACCCAGTCTCTCTTTACATCATCTTGTAGCTGTTGAATTGTTATTTCCTGGTTCCTTGATAGTTTTAAGAGATCATTTCTTTCACATTCATTAACTACACTATTGTCTTCAAGATCTGAAAGTCTGTCTTCAATTTTTTCATGCAATTTTGCCAGCTTTCAATGGAATTCTTAATTTCCTGGATACTGTTTGTGCCTGTTTCATGCATTCTAATTCTTTTCTATATTTGTTGATTGCTTCCATCTTTTTCTGTTCTTCTCTATTTTTTATCTATGTCTTCTTTAGATGTGCTGACCAATTCTTTCAAGGTGGTTGTCTTTTTTTTTTTTTTTTACCTGAGAGATTGTTTCTGATTCGATTTCTTCTATCGCCTAATGAACTTATTTCTTTACTTCATTTGCTACTATTTCAGAAATTTCAGGTGTGACTTCCAAACTGTTCTATGTCCTTGCCTCCTGGGTGAGCTGGAGGGCTGAGATTGCCTTTTGCTTCTTTGTTTTGGCATTTTGGAAGCTCCCAGTGATCACCAGACTCAGCAGTGGTGGGAGAGAAGTAGGGTGTGGGTCAGCAAGGTTCCTGCTGTGGGGGAGGGGCAGGTTAGGCCTCACCAAGGTGCTCCGAACTGGTGAGGAGAGCAAAGCTTTTGTGTAGATGGTGGATGTGGGCGAGACTCACCAGGATCCAATAGCTGCCTGGTGTCCACCTACTTTCTCAGACTGTGGGACAGGGTGCCAGCAGATCTGCCACACATCTTTCATTGGATTTTTTTAGGGTTTTTGTTGTTACCATTATTTGAAGGAAAGAAGTGATGCTTCTGGTTGCAGGTAGACCTTTTATGTCCAAAAGCAAGTGGCTTTGTTTGCATTAAACCTCTCAAAGATCTGTCTCATTTGTTTAGAAATTTGTTCTTTGTGCCTTGCAATCCATTAGGCCTGATAGTTTGCTTAAAGTAGTTTTGGGGGCCCTCTGTTGTTAACTCACCTAAGACTTTCAGTTCACCTAACTTTCAGATAGGACTTAGGCCCTATCTGCCTACTTCCCTTATCTCCATGCTTCATTCCCTTAGCCTCCTGAGTACTGTGCCAAGACCTAGCTGTTTTTAAGCCTTTCTTGTTATGTGGTTTGTTGTTAAGGATTTCATTTAGCTTTTTTTATTTGTTTTTCAGTAAAGGTTTTGAATTGCTTTTGTATTTTAAAATTATTTTTGCTGTTACAATGAATTCTAACACTACCCAAGAGTAGGCCAAATTTTACAAGTTAAGGACAGTTTTCTCCATTTCCCTTGGTTTATTTATTTATTTATTTATTTTTGGCAGAACCAGGGACTGAACCCAGACCCTTGCGCTTGCCAGGGAAGTGCTTATTCTACTGAGCCATCTCCCTGGCCCCGACTTCCCTTATTTTAGATTGCAGTTGTGTGTATATCTGGCCAACTGGTTATAAACTCAAGATTTTTCACTCCTTCAGGTTCAGTAATTTACTAAAGTAACTCACAGAGCTCAGGAAAGCACTATCATTATAGTTAAAGTTTTATTAGATGCAAGTCTAAACCTAAAAAGAGATGTGTAAGATCAGGTCAAGGGGTGCCCTAAATGTGAAATTTCCAGTACTATTCACATTAGGCTGGGTCTGGGGGTCCCCAACCCTGAAATGAAGAACTTAACCCACCCTTTGTATAGAATAAGTTTGGGGTTCATTGACTGTCACTGCAGACAAAGAATTATCAAGGTGCACTGATAAGAAGCACAAAAAGTTTATTAGAGATAGGATACGTTCAGGAGCAGTGCACAGGTACTTAGAGAAATGAGGTGCACTACAGTTAGGCACTGGGAATGTTTTGTGTTTTGGTCATAGAAATCTGTGGAATTTGATAATCCATAGTGTTAGTATTTTCTAGTGGGTGGGGGAAGATAGCCTACCAGTTGTAAGATAATAGTCTATTTATATGGGAAATCCTAAAAAGGTGGTATATTAACAGGTAAAAGAGAACCATTTGCAAGTAAAAAGGAAATGGACAAACCTTCTCTTAGAATTATAGTTCAGACTAGTCCTGAACTCACTGGGTAGCCAAGGCTGGCCTTGAGCTTGAGGCAGTCCTCCTGCCTCATCCCCCAAGTGCTGGTGATATAGGGGGAAAATGATCTCAGTGGATGACCTCCAAATGATATAGGGGAAATAATGAAACTGCTGACCTGAAAGGTACCTGGGATGAGTTCGTGTTCTCTAAAACCAAAGATTGAATTTTAGGAACAAATGGAGGTTATGAGCAGAATATATTTACCGGGGGAAAGAAAGCTTCTATCCGAGAGAGGGACAGAAGGGGGGCCCAAGTTGGTTGTCCTCGGGAAATTGTCTTTTCCAGGGACTTTTATAGAGGAAAACCATGCAGTGAGGTGGGTTTAAGGTGATGAAGAACATGGTAACTTGCTTAGGTGGGCATGAGGTGGGACAAAACTATGGTCAGCCAATGAGATTACAAGCACCACTGCTCAGGTAAAATTGATTAAAATCAAGATCAAAAAAAACCACACAGGATCAATTGGGGAAGCAAGGGCCGGGGAGATGGCTCAGTGGAATGAACACTTCCCTGGCAAGCGCAAGGGCCTGAGTTCAATCCCTGGTTGGGGGGTGGGAGGGATTAGAGAAGCAAGTCACACAGCAAGCTGGCAAGAATACAGGACAGGGTCTCTTCCTGTTGAGGGTTGGGTTAGTGACTCTTTAGGGCTCTTTCATGGTGATTGATACCTATTTAGAATATCTATCTCTGATGCCCATCCTTAGGGAAGTATATGGCTGCATTTGTTTCCTCTTTTGTTTGGAGATCTGGCCCATACAGGAGTATCTGTCTCTTCCAAAATTGCCAAGTCTCCTTGTCTTCCATATTGTCTCCTTGAGGGCCTGATCCTATCTGCCTATAATATTTCTATCTTATTCAGCCGCCTACAACACTGGGATTCTAGGTGTGCCCCATGCCCAGTTTGGTTTTTTTTTCATAATTTTATTGATAAACAAATAGGGCTGGCGAGATGGCTCAGTGGGGTAAAGCACCTACTTGGAACACCTACTTGGAACAAGCAAAGCACAGGGACCGCGGTTCGATCCCCCAGCACCACATGCCAGCCAGCCCTGCCCCCTGGTGGGCTGAGCTGGCCACACACACACACACACACACACACACACAATAAATAAATAAATAAATAAATAAATGTTTTAAAAAATCACTGTCTCTTTAAAAAAAAACAAATAGCAATGAGACAGTTTCAAATCAAATCGCTAGGACAGTTTCAATAACTAACACACTGCATACATTCTTCTTAGTGGTTAATTGCTGTACAAGATACGGACTTGAGATCCTATTTACAAACACCATTAGAACAAATCATTCTATTCATTAAGAGAATGTAACTATCTATCCTAACCACTTTGAATACACAGATACAAAATGGACATTCATCTGTATACCCCTTTTTTGCTAAGTTCCGTTATTTGAATATTATAGGTGTGTAAACTCAGCAAAATATTCTAAAAGAGTCCTGTAGCCCATAATAGCATTGGGTCTTCTGTTTAACTGGCAATGTCAGAAATTGTTGACCTGTGTCCCCCACAGCTCAACATAACAGCATGGCTTTACTTCCTATATTTCGTCTTCATACTTTTCTGCTGGATGGTTAAGACCAAGGTAAAGCAGGACCTATGCAACAAGAGTTGTAGCTTTTGGGTCTGAGAAGGTCAGTGAAATCCCCTCAGGATTTATCCTGAGATGCTGTACCTCAGATTGTAGAACCTTTGTCAGTGTCAGCCATGTGGATGAGTCACAGCCATTGCTTGGCCAATGTTCTCCCTGTGAAAGCCTGAGAGAGTGTTTTCTCTCCATGTCACTCTCCTTAGGCACACTCTACATCATCCTTTCCTCTTTGGCCCCATAATCTCCTTGATCAGAAAATTTGGGACAATACCGAGTTACATGACATTACAGTACAAGTTCTCATATGTCCTGAGTCTTAATTGACCTTAGAAGGTTAGGGCCAAAATGTTGCCCATGCTCAGTTTTAAAAGTAGTTTTTCAATCTCAATTCCCTTGTCTCCTTTCTGTGTAGTTTTATTTCTTCTACTTCATTGCTACCAGTCACTTAGGTTCATAGGCTCAAGTTTACTTGCTCACCATTGACCACATCAGAGGAGGCTATTTATTTTGTTTAGTTCTTTTTCTTTTTTTTTTAATTTTTATTTTAATTTTATTTATTTGTGTGTGTGCGTGTGTGTGTGGCCAGCTCAGCCCACCAGGGGGCAGGGCTGGCTGGCATGTGGTGCTGGGGGATTGAACCACGGTCCCTGTGCTTTGCTAAGCTTGTTCTAAGTAGGTGCTTTAGACCACTGAGCCATCTCACCAGCCTTCTTTTTCTTTTTTTTGTACCAGGGGTTTGACCTTGTGCTTGCCAGACAGGTGCTTATACCACTGAGCTATATCCCTGGTCCTGAGGCCATTTATTTTGGTACAAAGGAAAAAGGTTTTATTCAGAGGGTGTATTTGTCTCAAATTACCATCTTCCTGTGTACAGTTGGGTAAGTGTCTTTTGTCGTGATATAGTGGAAAGAAATTCCCAATCTCCTAAGTGCCTGGTATGAGCTCTTTTTCTCTAAAATCAAATGAACTTAGTGAATGATAGAAAATGGAATGAATTTTTAAAAAGGAATAACAGAGCCGCGGAGATAACTCAGTAGAATAAGCGCCTGCCTGGCAAGCGCAGGGTTCTGAGTTCAATGCCTGGTACTGCAAAAAAATATAAATATAAATAAAAAAGAAATAACAAAGGTTAAAAGCAGAATATATTTATTGGGGAAAGAAAGCTGTCAAGTTCAGCATGAGGACAAAACTGTGTTTAACCAATAAGATTATGGGCATAATTGCAGAGGTAATATTGATTAAATTAGGATCAAATGGGGAAGCAAGTCACATAGTAGCAAGCAGATAGGTAACACAACTGGGGCTTCTCCTGGAGAGAGTGGCTCAGTAGCTCTTCCTGGCTTACTGGTTTAGAACATCAGTCACTACTGTTTATTTTAGGAGAAGTATGTGGGTACATTCCTTTCATCTTTAATCTTCAGGTCTGACCCTCAGCAGATGTATCTATATCTCTCCCACAGTTGCAGTGTATCTCATCTTCTGCACTGACTCTTTGAGGGCCTAGACCTGTCTGACTGCCTACAATATTCCTATCTAACTTAACTGTCTATAATATTAGTAAGGAACAGAGGGGAGGAGGAACACAGAGAGGTAATGCAGTTCTCCACCTTTCTTTATGACTTCCAGTCATCTTTAGCTCATTTTCTCCTTTCTTGTGGAAAGGAAATTTAGCTCCTAGGCTGCTGTACCACCATCTTCATATTCTGTCTTATTCCTCTGAGCTATGGAGAGTTAGAGATAGCCTTTTGGAGTCTGGGCCTGAGGAAATTTGGAGAAACCACTTGTCTCTAAAGGAAGAATTCTAAGTGAAAGTTCATTTTGTGATGTTGGTTACAATAGTTTATTCCATGAAGATCAAGATATATCACCCTCCAGCACAATGATGTATACCAGTAAACACAGATTATTAGCCAGAAAATCTCACTAGTACTTTCTGCCCAAAATGTTCATTGAAGATACATTACAACAGTTTGATTAACTCATTGACCACTTGATGGAACTCAATTGCTAGTTTACTTCTGCTTCCAGGTCTGATAGTTTAAAACATCAACCCCCTAATCCTGTGACTCTCTTTCTGTTTTGGCCAGCCCTCATCCAGAACCATCTCATTAGAGTAAAGCATCTGCCCCGACCACGAATAGCAAAATCACTCCTATCCCTTAGGAAAATTCCATAGATTTATACGCTCCATCCCTGGGACTGGAATTAAAAACCATTGAATTCTTTACTTCACAACAGCTGAGTATATAATTCTAGGTTGCTCCTGTTTTCTTTCCATAATTTAAAGATGATATTCCATTATTTTCTTGGTTGTTTCCTAGAGAAATCTATTATGGGGGGATTAATTCAGGTAATCCTACTCTAGATTATAAGAATAGTCAGGTAATATTGATCCAGTGCGCAAACACAAGGTGGATGTGAGGTGGGGACAAAACTATGGTGAGCCAATAAGATTACAACAAGTCACCCTATGTTGCTTAGGTAATATTAATTAAACAGGGAAGCAAGTCTAGTGATAAGACACATTGAACAAACAAGGATTTTCCTGAAAGGGGTAGATTAAGGAGGTTTGGTCTTCCACTCCAAGGTAATTGATACCTACTTAGAATATCAATCACTGCTGTTCATCCCTAGGGGAAGTACATAGGTGAGTAGTTCCTCTTTTTTCTTGAGGTGTAGTCCTCAGTGGATGTGCCTCCAGCCACAGTTGTCTTTTACCTTGACCTCTTGAGAGCCCTATCCTATCTGACTGGCTATAATATTACCTAACTTAGCTCTCTACAATAACACTCGCCCCCACACACAAGAACCCCTAACTAGTGTAAGGGGCAAAAATTGGTCTGGTTGGTTCCTTCCAGCTGAAGAGGGCCATTGTTGTGATTGTTAGTCAGACATACTCCACAGAGGGTCTATCCAAAGGCCCTCAATAGGTGCCAGGCATTTTTGTCTTGGATTCTTGTCTTTTATGTACAGCAGATATACACTTTTAAGCCTGGAGGAGATAAAGCCAGAGATAAGTATGCATGGGCCAAATAATCAGATCAACAGGATAATTACAAATACAGTTAACAAAAGTTTTCACCAGGAGGAGCCAGTGATAGCTTTCCTAAAGAGAAGGAAAAGGTTCAGGGAATTTCAGAATTATGTCGTTAACCTTTTGTCAAATATCTTGAACAGTTATTGAGATATTAGCAGAAGGTTCAGGAACATACAACATTTAGCTTTTTTTTTTTTTTTCCTCCTGCCTTTTTGAGACAGGGTCTCACTAGCATTTCAGGCTGACCTTGAACTTACTTTGTAGCCCAGGCTGACCTTGAATTCACAGTGATCCTCCTGCCTCAGACTCCAGAGTGATGAGATTACAGGTGTGCAACACTATGTCTGGCAACCTTTAGCTTTCATAATTACACAAGTACCCCCTTGTGCTGCTGTTAGAATGCCCAGTGCCATCCAATTTGGAGAATGACTCTGCTTTGACCTCTTGAGGGCCCAGTCCTGTCTGACTACCTATAATATTTCTACCTAACTTACCTATCTGTAATAAGAAGATACTTTGTACCTCTCTGTTTTACCCTATGTCCAGCACCAGGCTTGATCCTTGGGAGAGCAGACATCATGATACTGTGTGATAGATCCAACAGGTACATGTTGGATATGACAAGGTACATGTTGGATATGACAAGCAAAGAATTGCAAATGTACCTCTAATAGTAAAAGATAGGCAGCTACATGTATTGAAGACCAAGGGAAGATGTGCAAAGGGCAGGTTCGTGCCAAACAAAGCACAACACCATTGTCAAGTAGCCTACTTCTAAAAGTGTTTTGGGGGCCTGGCCCTAGCTCAGGCCTTTAAGTGGCTGCTTCCACAAAGCTGTCAGCCTCAGGTTGCTGGAGTTCGAACCTCACACCTCTCCAGCTGTCCAAAAGTGCCCTGAAGGCATTCGAGGAACAAAAAAAAAAACCCTTATTCCATTGGGCTGGAGAGATGGCTCAGTGGTCTAAAGCACCTACTT
>NW_004524683.1:7861851-7864620 GCF_000260255.1 Octodon degus | reverse complement strand
CTCTCTCTCTCTCAAATAAATAAAAAAATAAAAAAAAATAAAGTGTTTTGCCAGCTAAATGTTACTGGTTCTGAGTTGCTCACCTGATGTTAAGAGTCTAGGTTCTTGTTGTCTTGGATAAGGACTTGGATGAAAAAAGCCAAAAATGTTGCCAAAAACTCATTTCAAAAGTAAGAAGAAGGCCAGCCAGAAAGCTCCTGAAGCCAGGTAGACTAAAGCGCCCTCTTAGGCAGAGCTCAGTGGCCGTTGCTTGATCCTCAGCATACCATGCCAGCCCCACCCCCAGGGTTCACTGAGAGGGCAATTGAGACTGGGCTTGGTGGTGTGCACCTGTAATCCTAGCACTTGGGAGGCCGAAAACAAGAGAATCACTGAGTCTGATCTACATAGTGAGACCTTGTAGATCCTGTAGACCCTGTCCTAAATACATTAGAAAGAAAGAAAGGAAAGGAGAAAGGAGAAAAGAGAAAAGAAGGAGCCGGGGAGATGGCTCAGTGGAATAAGTGCTTCTCTGGCAAGCGCAAGGGCCTGAGTTCAATCCCTGGTTCCACAAAAGAAAAGAAAAGAAAGAAAAAAGTAAGGAGAGAAGAGGTAAGGAAGAAACAAGCTTTTGCAAACTTGAATAGAACAGGACTGGGGTTGTAGATCAGTGGCTAGTGCAAGAGAGTCCCAGTACAAAAATAAAACAACCTTGAGCAGAACAAAAGATAAAAAGCCAAAATAAAAATACATGCTATGTCTGGGAAGCACAGTGTGGGCTACATGAGAAGTCACAATAGCAAGGTCTTCTTGGCATCTGTGTCCTTTATTATACTGTCCAACTCTCAATAATACCCATGAGAACTTCTACCCAGGGTTTCCTGAGAGGCAGTGCTGGCATTTCTTGCCTCAGGCTGATGTCAGATCTAAGTCATCCTATTGAAATCCTGCTCAAGTTCTTAAGAGAAGTCCATGTTCAACGCCTTGGCAACTATGTGCATGTGTTTCATCCAAGATCTTATAATTCACAGGTCATGCCTACTTCCCCAACCAGCTTTGCCATGCCCTAACTTCCTATTTATTTCCCCCTGAAAGACATAAATCTGTAGTTTTAGGATGCTGAAGGTGTAGAAATCTCTATCTTCTATAACTTCTTCAAGCTAGATGAGCTGTAGACCCTACTTATTGGGCATTACATGCTCTCCAACTTCTTTGGGATGTTGTGGCTCATACTGGCTGAGTTGCAGAAAGGAAAACTTGTCAGGAAACAGCAACAACAAAAGAGTTAATGATCATTGACCTTTGCTATTAGTTCCAAAATGATGAGTAGATCAGATTTCAACACTTTCTGAGTGGCTCAGGAATCTTGCTTTTTAAGTGAAATTTCAAGTCTTCCACAGGCTCATGGGAATAGCTCCCTCCTTTTGAGTGATCTTGTTCTTTAGACAGTTCAGGTGGGACTGGCATTATTCTAGAAAGATGAATTTAATTTTCTGTTTTTACTATCCTTATTGCAGTGGATATGGCACGGACTAGTCAGAAGGGGCCCTTCCCTTTTCGGTTTAAATGCAGCAGGTATCCCTCTCCAAATTTTTACAAGCGCTTGGTCTCCAAGACAGATAGTAAGTCATCTTCATTGGCCAGGAACTAAGCACAACTCGTTCCCATACATTTGGGTAACCTGTTGTACTTGGATTCATATAAAGGCTTTGTCTTTAGTCCAAAATTAGGTAGCCTCCCATTCCCAAGAAGTGACAGAGCTCTTGTTTGGTGGCAGGAGGTCCAAGATTACAGATAGCGTAGTTCCAGGCCCTAAACAGCTGTCTTTCCCCAACTGTAAGAATATATCCCATATATTGAACTTTTTGGAGGACTATCTGAGCTTTTCTTTGGAGACTTTATATCCCTTCTTAGCTACAAAGCTGAGAGTCTGTACAATGTTATAGTTATATAATTTCTGAATTGGGCTACAAACTAGAATATCATTTACATACTGTAGGATGGCTCCCTGTTCAAGCTTTAAGTTCAAGTCTCTACAAGCAAAAGGTTAGTGACTGTCTCCAAACCCTGTGGGAAAACTGCCCAAGTACATTATTGATTTTTTCTTGAAATGGGATTTTCCTATTCAAAGGCAAACAAATTGAGATTCTAGATAAAGGGGGAATGGAGAAAAATACATCTTTTAAATCTTAGACTAAAAACCAGTTAGTTCCCTAGGATTAGAAGAAAAAAAAAATTTTTTTAGCAGAACTAGGGATTGTACTCAGGCCCTTGAGTTTCCCAGGAAAGGGCTTATTCCACCAAGCCATCTATCTGCCCAGCCCCAGAAGAAAATTGTATTTGGATCTGCCACTAGCATATAGATTAGAATCACAGATTCATTAATGAGGCAGAGGTCTCATACAATTTGATATTCTCTCAAAGGCTTTATTTACTACAGAGAAAATAGGAATATTACAAGGAGACTGACAAGGCTTCAGAAGACTATATTTGAGAAAATTGTCTGTGAGAGGCTGGAGGCCTTTACAAAGTTTCTCTTTCTTTTTTTTTTTTTTTTTTTTTTTTTTTTTTTGCGTGGAACCAGGAATTGAACTCAGGCCCTTGTGCTTGCTAGGCAAGTGCTTATTTTATTGAGCCATCTCCCCGGCTCTCTTTCAAGTTCTTACACTGGGGAGAAAATGTGATGTTTACACATGTGGGTCTGATTTATTTCACTTATGAGTATGGTCCCTAGTTGCATCCATCCAAAGCCTTGAGTTTATTCTTTCCAGGATAAAAACCAGAATACTC
>NW_004524683.1:7833858-7860826 GCF_000260255.1 Octodon degus | reverse complement strand
AGAGAGAGAGAGAGAGAGAGAGAGAGAGAGAGAGAGAGAGAGAGAGAAAGAAAGATACATCAGAGCAGGAGTAAAAAATCTCTGCCTATGGATCCCCTTGACCCTTACCATAGCTATAGACCTAAAAGAGAATTTTCCAGTGAAAGAAGTCAAAACAGAATGATCTACCTCTGTGTAAATAAGCAGTCCAGTTGGTTCACCTATGATGTCTAACTTTACCCAGGTTCCCTTGGAATAAATGGTGATGTCTGTGGGCAGGAACACTGTAAGTTACCCTGGACCTCTTCAGCTCTCAGAGAAGAAAATAAGGATTGTTAATGGCTCAGCCCCTCTCTGAGAGTGGGAAAAATTCAAGCCTTCAATGCCACAAATTAAGCACATTAGGTATCTCACAATTAGAGCAGGGCCCAGGCAAAGGCTTGGTGCACTCTTACTCCCAGTGTCTTGCACATGAAACAGGAACCCTTTCCTCAGTTGTTCCTGAGCTTTTCTTTAGATGATATGGATGGGTTTAAAGCATTACCAATTGCAACAGCTATAATCTTGGCCTTTCTTTGTCTCACCTCTGGGTCCTGATTGTTGAACACAGGAAAAAAAAAAAAAAACCCTATTCAATTAGGTCATAGGTATCTGTGGCCCTATCTAAAGTTTTGATAGTTTATGTCAAATATCTGGGACTGATTGACCAATGAAATAATGTTCCATTAGTGCTTCTTCCTCCCTGAAAGATGGATCTGTATCAGTATATTTGTGAAAGATTCAGCACACCTCCTCTCTCTCTAGTAAGAGCAGCTAAGATACTAGACATCACTAGTCCATAGTGAGTATTATAATCTCAGACTGGCTCTGTTGGAGGGAGGATAGCTTCTGTAGGGTGGTTTCCTTCACTGTTTTTTTTTAATGTAATTTTATTTTTTTTGTCAGAACCGGGGATTGAACTCAGGCCCCTGCACTTGCCAGGCAAGCGCTTATTCCACTGAGCCATCTCCCCGGCCCCACCTTCACTTTTTAAAGTATACTGTCAGGGCCTAGGATATGGCTCAGTGGCACAAGCACCCGGTTGGCAAGCACAAAGTGCTGAGTTTGATTCCTGGCACCAAAATCAATCATTTGCCAGGGAGATAGCTCAGTAGAATAAGCACTTGCCTGGAAAGCTCAAGGTCCTGAGTTCAATCCCCAGTACCACAAAAAAAAAAAAGAAAAAGAAAAAAGAAAAATTTGCAAAATCAATCAATCATACTATTTATCTACATGGTTCATAACCTCTTGTAAATTCTCTGTGTCTCATTCAAGGTATAGCAAGTGACCAAGATGAATTGGACATCCTGCCTTGATAAAAGCATAGGCCAAAGTTTCAAACCTCTTTGTAAACTTACTAGGGTCTTCTAATAGTTGGCCTACTTGTTCTTTGTAGTGTTGAACATCTGCAGTTGAAAAAGGAACACGCATTCAAATAATTCCCTCTTGCCCCTGGACCTCTCTTAGGGGCAGGATAAATTGTGAATTAGATTAATGAGAAGCACCACTTCAGGTTTTACCTGTGGAGCTTAAAGCTGCATACACCCATATTTGTCTGGGACTGTAGCATTCTCCCTCTCTGTAGTTTTACCACTGAAAAGTTTTTGCACTGGCAAAGGCTGCATGAGTTCTTAAAGCAATAGTACAGTTTTTCCTTCCAGTGAGAAGAACTAAAAAGGACCCCTCGGGACCGGGGAGATAGCTCAGTAGAATAAGCACTTGCCTGGCAAGCACAAGGTAAAAAAAATCTTTTTATTGTGTCTTTAAGATCTTAGGGGGGGGGCTGGTGAGATGGCTCAGTGGTCTAAAGCACCTACTTAGAACAAGCTAAGCTAAAGCACAGGGACCGCGGTTCAATCCCCCAGCACCACATGCCAGCCAGCCCCGCCCCCTGGTGGACTGAGCTGGTCACACTCACACATACACACACACACAAATAAATAAAAATTTAAAAAAAAAAAAAAAGATCTTAGGGGGCTGGTGAGATGGCTCAGTGGTCTAAAGCACCTACTTAGAACAAGCTTAGCAAAGCACAAGGACTGCAGTTCAATCCCCCAGCACCACATGCCACCTAGCCCCGCCCCCTGGAAGGCTGAGCTGGCCACACACACACACATAAATAAATAAATTAAATTAAATTTTAAAAAAAGATCTTAGGGCTAGCCAAATAGCTCAGTAGATTAAAGCGCCTACAAGAAGGTGCAGGGGTGGGCCTGTGGCAAAGCTGTACTGCTTTGCCACGTGGCCAGCTGATATTTTGTTTTGCTGCATGACTACATGTAACTTTTACATGGGCATGTGTTATCAGCTGCCACCATATTTCTTTTTCTCTATAACCTTTTTTTTTCTTCCCTTTTAAAAATAACTGGACTTATAAGTTAAGCTTCTAATTATAAATGACATAAGGGGTTATGAAAAATGAGAGAGGCATGGGCCAGGGATATAGCTCAGTGGCACAGCACCCGCCTGGAAAAATGAGAGAGGGTCCTCTTTTTTTTTTAACCTGTAAATCATTCTTCCTCTCACAGATCTCCATCCTCAAGGGAGCAACAATATTAGTGGGCAACACGTCTTAACTTTGAGCACATATAAATGGCTTGGATTCTAACACATCTGTCCCCAGTCCCAGGGCCAGGGTTTGGTACCAGTGTGGGGCATATTAGAACCAGGCTATGCAACATAAAGTAAGTGAACAAAGCTCTGTGTTTACAGCTGCTTTCCATCACTAGCATTACCACCTGAACTCCACCTCCTATCAGGTCAGCAGTGACATTAGATTCTCATAGTAGCTCAAACTCTACTGTAAAATACACACGTGAGGAATCTGGGTTATATTCTCCCTATTAAACTGGTCGCTGGTACAAAGATGGCTGAGGACTGCTGTTGTAATATTTCCCCCCATGTAGATAAGCAGATAGCTATTAGGAATGCACATCTTAGATCACCCATCTTGAAAATACTCCTGTTACTGGCTTTTGGGTCTCAAAGAAATTCTTTCCAAGTTCTTGGTGTTCTGAACAAAGAATTGGACAAAAGCCATGGAAAAGCTAGCATGGTTTTACATAGATTAAGGTAGAAAAGAAGTATGTTCTACAAAGTAAAAGTGGGCCTGTGAAAAGGCTCACAGTGATCACCAGGATAATGGCCAGGCTCCTTTGTGTCTGAAATTCATTGGAATTCATAGGTTGCTTCTCTATCATGTAAATAAGGCATTTAAGATGGTTGTCCTATCAGAAACTCATTTGGCTTGGCCTTAGACTTAAGCTGTCCTATCAAAGGCTCACTTGGTTTTGCACCAGATGCAAATGAAGACTTGAAGATAGCACTTCCTGATTGGTTCCATGTACAGTGCCCAGAAACACAGTAATGATCCTAGGTCCTGTGTTCAGCACATGTACTCTGTCTCCACGACTGACAAAATTTTTACAGTTGTTTAACTCATTTGCCCCAGTTCTAATCTCCTACCTCAGATACACTAAAGTTGTGCATTTTTTGCACCTAGGGGTAAAAAGCTGAGATGGCCTTTTAGTTCAACCAAAGATAATGCTTTATATAGTTGACATAGGGGTGCTGCATAGAATAGTGTGACACTAATGAGATGTTAATATTTATAGATCAATACAGAAAGACCAAGACTCGAATAGAGATAAAGGGAAACAATAAGGTGACTTCATGGCATTTTGGAATATCCATATCCTTTGAGGAAATTATCCAAGAGAAAACCAGGGCACACTGAACTATCATGTCTCTAGGTAGTGTCAGTTCCTCATAGTTGATGTTGGTTCAGAGAGGAGCATTAGAAGTGGGGAGATAAACAGGGGTTTGGAGAGTGTCAGCACATCATGGAATATATTGCCTACTTCATCATGGCCTTTCAAATGGAGACACATGGTCAGTTTCTGCCAAATAGGGCCTCTAGGCCAGGTCCTGAGTTCAATCCCCAGTACCACCAAAAAACAAACAAACAAAAAACAAATAGGGCCTCTAACTAGCAGCTCCAGCCAGAAGTCAAAAACAGAAGTATGGCAGGCTTAGGTTCAAGAATTGTTGTGACTAGTACAAAAGTAAGCACAAAATTTTGTTTCGAGCTTCAGAGGTTTAAGTTAGCAAGTTGGAGAGGACAAATAAAAACTAAGAAGATGGTAATAATTCCTATACTACAAGGAAGTTGGGCATACTTTGTAGACTTGGGGTATTAAATGTAGATGCTTTTTTTTTTTTTTTTTTTTTATAGAGACAGGATCTCACTATGCAGCTTAGGCTGGCCTTCAGCTCACTTTGTAGTACAGGCTGGTCTTGAACTCTCAACGATCTTTCTCAGCCTCCTGAGAAGTGGGAAGTGTGGATACTACTTTAAGGTATACTGCTATCATGAGTCCTGACCTGAGAACTTCTGTTTCCCCTTTAAAGCATATATACTTCTGATTTAGCCCCTTAGATGCAGTATGCAGTGATAGAAATTTTTATTCTGGAAGTCCTGTTTCCTTGGGAGAAATGTTTGAGCATTTCACTTTACCATTTGCAATGACTGAGTTATTGAATTCTCTGGAATGTTGGGTTAATTTGATACATTCGAGCCTAAGGAGTCCTTAAGAAGTCAGGAAACAAGTTACAGTACGATCTAGAATGGATGTTTGAGAGACATGGGTTGTTACAGGCAACCTGGGAACAAGGAAGGAAGCTTCTGCACTGCCACATTTTTAGAGAGAATTAAAAATTAATGGTGGCCTGAGAAATTAACCAAATATGCTAATTTCCAATGCTGGGGAAAGATTTCCTACCTGAAGATCACATAGCCCTCCTCAGAAGCAAATCTCAGTGAGTTTCTTTTCCTTTTCCTAACCACAGGCAGCAGTCCTTTGGACAGCCCTCGAAATTTCTCTCCAAATGCACCTGCTCACTTTTCCTTTGTTCCTGCTCGTAGGTAAGTTTCTAGCAAACCTCCTCTTCTGTGACTAACACATGTAGCACTTGCATGAATGTTAGTTAAATGTCATATTCCTAAATCTGTGTTCTTTCAAGTGGGTTACCAGCCATAAAAATTCCTTTCCTTCTTTCCTTTTCCAGATTACAGTCATCTTGTTGAAATTTAAGCTTTCTAGGTGGCTTATATATTTGCCTTTGGATGTTAAACAGGAGAGTAAATACAAAAACTGACTTTTACACTCTTAAACATGAGTACTTCATGTCCTAAGAATATGTTCCAAGCCATTGTACCTCCTTTGAAAGCTCTCCTAGCTAGGATGATCAATGACAAAATAAGATCTCTCTAGAAGATTGGAACTAATCCAGCTAATTCCAAGGGCCTGGAAGAGTTTGGCATATCTCTCTCCTTGTCTTTCATCTAGAGACATGTATATGGACATAGATAGATAACAGGGCCATTCTTATCTTCTTCCTCCCATTTCTATTCTCTCTGAAAGTGATACAAGCCTGTCTCTGGCCCAGCATAGCAGCCCTAACTACTCTGCGTAGGGGCAGGGCATCGTTTGGTGTTTGCAGAAGTCCAAGCTGATGGAATCAAAATTACTTGCTCCACACACAACTAGTTTGTTGGGTTGTTTTTTTTTTTTAATGTTTGTTTATTTATTTGGTACAGGGTCTCACTACACAGCTCAGACTCATAGTGATCCTCCTGTCTCCCTGCCTCCCCAGTGCTGGGATTACAGACATGTGCTAGCATGCCCAGTTTCAGTGGCACGGAATGCAGTACGAGGGATTGAACCCGGATTCTTGTGCTTGCCAGGCAGGCACTTAGACTGCTGAGCTATCTCCCCAGACTAACACACCTATTTTCTTTTCAGGTTGTTTTCATGCATTCTTTTTTATTTTTTTGCAGAACCGGGGATTGAACTCAGACCCTTGCACTTGCCAGGGAAGTGCTTATTCCACTGAGCCATCTCCCCGGCCCCTTCAGATTGTTTTCAAAGATTCTTTGTTGGCAAAGTTCAAGCTTTTAAAATTTGTTTAGAAATGGTTTTTTATTGTTGTTGTTTGTTTGTTTGCTGGGGTTGGGGAGTGTTTTGTTTTGTTTTGTTTTGTTTTTTGTATGTGGTGCCAGGGATCGAACTTGGGACCTTGTGCTTGCCAGGAAAGCACTTGTGCCACTGAGCTATATCCCTAGCCCTGGTTGTTTTTGTTTTTGAGACAGTCTCAGGATATAGTTTAGGCTGGCCTTGAACTCAATATGTATCCTGGTCTGGCCTTGAATTCACAGCAGTCCTCCTACTTCAACCTCTTGAGTGTTAAGATTATAGGTGGGTGCTACCACACCAGGCTTTTGAGAGGGATTTTGGGGGTAGGAGTGTTTGTTTTGCTTTCACTTTTTTTCCTGGTGATAATTGGTTTTTAATACTAAGACTTCCAGAAAAATTATGACTCCAGATTTGGACTCAGTGAGTGGAGACCATGATATACCTTAAAGCAATAGCAGTTTTAAGACTTAAAACGGTTGCAAGAGAAAAACATGATGCCTGGAAACAGCATTTGCTCACTATTCCAAGTGAAAACCTAAAAAAATTTTCAGTTTATACCTTTCTTCTCTAGGATTCTGTATAGTTGAAAAGGAGCTGGGCAGGTAGAAGTTTGACGGCTATGTGGATGTCCTTTCTGACCCAGTTGTCTTATTCAAAGAAAGTCTTGTCCATGGATTCATCTCTTCTACCCTATAACACTTCCAGTTAATTATCGAAGTACTCAGAGGGTCATTAACAGTAGAAGAATGCGCCATTGTTACATTTATTTGTGAAGGCTTATCTGAGACTTCCTGCCTAGGCTATGTATCTGTAGCCTCAGGTTAAATATGAACTGCAAAGGGCTGGGGAGATATAGCTCAGCGATCTAAGCACCTGCCTGGCAAGCACAAGGACCTGGGTTTGATCCCCAGTACCACATGCTGTGCCAACCCCAAGCACACAGCCAGCGACCAAAACCGGGCATGGTGGTATAATTCCAGCACCAGGGAGGCTGACACAGGAGGCTTACTATGAGTCTGAGCTGCATAGCAATTCCCTGAATCAAATAAATACATAAATAAAAGATTAAAAAAATATGAACTGCAGCAGCATGACATGACCTATGACAATACCTACAGGAGTTATTCAGTCATTTTACATTTATTCAGTAAATATTTGCTGAGCACCAACTTTGAGCCAAGTTAGGTGTTTTGTTATACAATGGTAACAAAATAGATGTAATCCTTACTTTCTTGTGAGGAATAATGTAAGATCTTGTTGTTCCCTAAGATTTTCACTTATTTTATTCAGTCTGCTCATTTATATCTCATCTCAAAGGTCTAAGGACAGACTAAGTGCCTGCTTAAGCAAGCACAGGAACCAGGGTTAGATCCCCAGTACCAAATGCTGGGCCTGGTGACTGAGTCCAGGCATAGTGCACACACCTGTAATCCCACTACTGAGGAGGAGGCTGAAAACAGGAGGATCACTGTGAGTCAAGAGCTGCATAGTGAGACTCTAAACCGAATACGTTTAAAAAAAATTTTTTTTTAAGTCTAAGGAGTTATCCTTAGACTTTCCCTAACCACACAGTCTAAAGGAGACCCATTTGTTATTCTCTATCAGATCATTGTTTTATTTCTAAACTAGTGTTTTCCAGTGCCTAATGTTTTCTTTCTTTTTTTTTTTTTTTTTTTTTTTGGCGGAACCGGGGACTGAACTCAGGTCCTTGCACTTGCCAGAGAAGTGCTTATTCTACTGAGCCATCTCCCTGGCCCCTATGTTTTCTTAACTGCATGTTTTCTGTTTCACCCTAACTACAATCAAATTTAATAGATACCTTAGCTTGTTGAAAAACTTTGTCTCCTGATACATAATAGTGGTTATTTGATAAAATGAGTGGTAAAGGAAATTTATAATAAATGAATAAAAAAATAAATACAGGTTTGTAAACTGTGATAAGCGTGATGAAGGAAAAAAAACCTTAATGCTGCATGAAAGGAAATGAGTGGGGGTAGAGAGTCCCGCTGAATGGTCATGTAAGGCCGGCCAGTCTGAGAGATGAGAAACAGCTGCTGCTCTGAGTGTGAGGACGTAGGCGTGGAGACTATTCTAGGCAGAGGAAACAGCAGGTGGTGTTGTTGATGTCCTTGTATTTGCTTCATTTAGGCTTCATAAGTAAGTCCTGGAGAGGAGGTTTTGGAACCTATTATTACCACTGAGACCCAAACAAATCTGCACTAGGAGACAAGATACTTGACTCATGTACATAGAACATAAAAGCCTGGGCTGTCCTCTTACAGAATGGAGTAGGAAAATCTGCTCATTCTTGATGGGATGGGAGGGCCATCTCAACCTGTAAGGGAATAATAGGAATTGTTTGTTCCTAGTTACTGAGTGGCTGGAGATCTACAGGATCACACTGGTTTGAGTATCACAAAAAAATGAGATTTGATAAAATACTAAAAATAGACTCATTAGTCCTGTAATTTGACTTCAAACTGTCACACGTTTCTAAACAGAATGTTTGCTTCTGCCAAGCTAGACCAAATTTTGGGGGTCTCTGATTCTCTTTGGTTCTCACTATAATTTGTATCTTTTCACTACAGCCATGGCCACAGAGCAGACAGGTAATGGTGGGTATGGTGGGGAGAGGGTTGGGCCAGTGCTATGCATGCCTGTACAGTACAGCTTGTGATTTTGTGCTTGGTAAGAACTTGTAGTGATTCTTCTCTGAGTGTGGGTATGAACACTGAGCCTTTCACATCTAGCAAAGAAGCCTTATAGGATCCTCTGATACCTGCTGGAACCAAGACTCAGAGCTAATGAGCTCAGAGGCAGGAGTTACTAAATAGTCCAAGCTTCTGATTTTAGGGGCAAGTCACCCTCCTGTTCACAACTTCCTTCAGTCTCCCAGTAAGGCAGACAGATGAAGGAAACAGAGACATCCATCCTTTCTTGGCATTTCATTCTGATTCTGGTGGCTCATGCACTTCAGTATTAACACAGAGAAGTGGTTGTCATGCAGTTGATTTACATGTTTAGCTAAAAGCTTAAAAATCATGTGTAAAGTACAACAGAGGCCTAGGAAGATCATCTCTACATTATACATGTCTCATCTTTGCTGAGGTCTTATTTTTCTGGAATTGAATGACTTTTTTATGTAAGGTGGTCAGGACCCAGCAACAAGATCAGAGAGAACATCATGTTTTAGTACTCTCTTGTACCATCTTTGCCTCAGAGATGAAGTTCCAGCAGACTTCTAATTGACATGTGCTAGCTGCTTGAGTAGCATGAAGTTTGAGTTATATGAATGTGGCATGGAACCGTGGGTTTTTCCCTTTTTTAAATTTTATTTTATTTTATTGAGAAACAAATATCAATGAGGCAGTTTCAAAGCTGATTAATAAGACATTTTCAATAATTAATACATTGTATGGGTTCTTCCCTTATGAAACATAATAGAAAGGTTGCTCAGTCTTGGTGAGAAGTATACTGCAAAAAGAGATGTCCTACCAAGATATATTACTCTCTTCTTCCATCTCACCCCCAAACCTCATCATAAATAACACCTTGAACAAATCATCTAATTCTCTAGGTCTTAGAGTTTTCTCTGAAAATTTCAGGTAATGATAATTTACCTTCTAAAGTTTCTAGTGGGCCAGGGAGATAACTCAGTAGAATAAGCACTTGCCTGGCAAGCACAGGGTCCTGAGTTCAATCCCTGGTACCACAAAAAATAAAAAATAAATAAAGTTTCTCTATTGTTGATGTTCTAAAATTATGTGAGTAGCAGCAAAAAATAAATAAAAATTTTAATCCAGCTTCAACCTGAGCAGGCTATATACCCCAAGCTCCATAAAAGAATACTTTATACCATATCCATACTCTACTCAGAGTTAATGTCCATGTTATAAAAGCTCCAAGTCAGATATCTGTTTAATTCGCCTCTTCTACAATAAAACATGTAACTGTAGTTCTTTGTGATGAGAGCTTTGGGTGGTTTCCTTTTGAGGGCAGCAGAAAGCCTCCTCCTGAAGCCTCATATCTAGCCAAAGGTATATCATTTCCTTCCTTTTTCATAAACTTACTATCACTCTTTGGCATGCATCCTCAAATTAGTTTTATGGGTTATAGGCATAGCCTATAACTACTTGCCATCAATAAATGTTCATGGGGCTGGTGAGATGGCTCAGTGGTCTGGGGCACCTACTTAGAACAAGCTTAGCAGAAGAGCACAGGGACCGCGGTTCAATCCCCCAGCACCGCGTGCCGGCCAGCCCCGCCCCCTGGTGGGCTGAGCTGGCCACACACACAACACACAAATAAATAAAAATTTTTTTAAAAATACTAAAAAAAAAAAAATTAAACAAAAAAAATAAAAATAAATGTTCAGTTTATACCCAGAACATTGTTGGTTTCTTCCTGATTGCCAATATAATGGCCTAGACAAGACCAAAGAGACCTTCAAATGAAACTTCAAAAATGGAAATAAAAATCAGGCACAGAGGCACATACATACATGTAATACTAGCTACTTGGGAGGCTACTATTCAAATATGTCTGGGAAACTTAGCAAGACCCTGCTTCAAAATAAAAAGGCCTGGGGGTGTAGCCCAATGCTATAGCACCCCCTGGGTTCAGTCCTCAGTATTGTAAAGGGTAGGAGAGAAACTAAAACTAGGCATGGTAGCACATAATTATAATCCCAGCAACTCTTAATTGCTGAGGCAGGAATACCTAAAATTTGAGGCCAGCCCAGGTAACACAGTGAAATCTTACTTCAAAAGAAAAGCTGGTTGTGATGATCTACCCTTGTAATCCCAGCACTCAAGAGGCTGAAGTAGGAAAATTACTGTGAGTTCAAGGCCAGCCTGGGTTACATAGTGAATTCACATCCAGCCTAAACTACATAGCAAAATCCTGTCCTTTTATTTATTTTTCCTTTTTGGTGGAACCAGGGATTGAACTCAGGCCCTTGCACTTGCCAGGCAAGCACTTATTCTACTGAGCCATCTCCCTGGTCTCTGGATTTTGTCCTTGATTGATTGATTGATTGATTGATGAAACTGGGGATTGAATTCAGGCTCTTGGGCTTGCCAGGCAAGCACTTATTCTACTGAGCCATCTCTCAAGCCCCTGGATCCTGTCCTTTAAAAAAAAAAAGTATTATATAACAAATTACTTGCATGCTTATATTTGGTAATGTGAACAACTAATATGAAGATAACATGCAATATAGCAATCATTGTCAAATTCCTATGGTTTTGTTTGGTGAAGTTCTGTATAATTTTTTTTAACTATTTTGTATTCTGTTTAGATAATAGTAAAAGAATTTTTAGATACTTATCCAAGCTCATAGAAAACACACATATAGGCTATAAAAGAGCACTTGTTGCAGCATACAGTACTGTGTGACAAGGAGATGACCACATGTGAATCAAGTGCCCAAAAATATTGATGGACACAGGCAGATTTTGAGCTCACAATGAGGATCTGTAGGAATTTCCTAAATGTTCTTTTTCTTGTGCAGGACTGATGGACGGCGTTGGTCTTTGGCCTCTTTACCCTCTTCAGGCTATGGAACCAACACACCTAGCTCTACTGTCTCAGTAAGTAGCCAGACCTATGGGTATACTTTGATCCTTCCATGTTAGTCCAGTGCTGAAAAATGGTTTTCAGTTTGTCGCCAAAGGCCAAACCCAAAGAGGTTACTTGGAGATAGGGCTGAGTGAGCAGAGAGCTGGTGACCTTTATGGCCATAGCAAGATCTATAATCATTTGAAAGGATTAACTAGTACTCTCTTCAGGGGTCAGTTCTTTTGGTGGAATCTTGAGGAGGGCTTGATGATGAAATTTTGCTCTGGGAGCTTCTAAGCATGTTTCTACTACTCCCCTTATTTCAAGAACAATAACTAAAAACGGATTGTCCTTCCTATGTCTCAAAGACCTACTGGACCTTAGCCCTCATGTTTTCACCATCTTTCAAAAAAGGAGAAGAGTGATGGTGTTTGATATTCAAGTGTCATGTATATCAGTAAAAGGGGAATGCTCTTAGGTTTCTTTTCAGGGCAGCAGTTTTTTTCCTTTGTTGCAGTTGCCTTTCTAGCAGGAATAGTAGTGTGTACAAGTTTGAGCAGATGAAACATACAGGTTTAGTATGTTGATTTTGATTTGTACTCCTCTATGCCAGAATCTATATTGTATAAATTATTTATTTTGAGTGAATATAGTAAACCCACAGCTCTGTAATGATTTTTGTAATAAATAAACCACTAGGTTCCATAGTAAGCAAATTAAAAAAAAAAAGTCTGGACCTATCTCTAAAACTTTATATTTCTCTTAACGATTTTAACCTAAAAATAATATATGTGCTAATTGTTACCATGCACATTTGACCCTATAAACAAATTCTCCTCTTGGAGTAAGTTTTTATTTTTAAAGCTAGGGTGACAAGGTTGGCAAAATTTCTATAAAAATACAAATAGTATTTCAAATTTTGCAGGCAGTAGACTTGATAACTCCACCCTGTTTCTTTCACCATTCTTCAGCTCTTCTCTGTTTGATTTATCTGTAGTCATGAATCTCAAGCAGGGAAAAAAAAGAATATCATTTCCTACCTTGACCTAGATAATACTCTTAAATTAAGGCAGAGTTCTCACTGGTGGTCTTTGGCAGCTAACTTTAAAATTTTTCCATAATACCCCTTTATATATAGTCCTTTACTTGTAGTTATTTCTTGTAAACCTAAAGTAATTGACAGTGTATGTATAAGTATTTAAATATGTACTGTATGTGTATATATACATATATATGCAAGTATATATTTCTATTCAGTAAATTTAACAGACTAAACTCATTATTCCAGTTTATTGGGATCATTTAAAATATCCATTTTGCCTATCATAATTTATATTCAGCCATCAGCTCATGTTAGCTATAGTTATGTAAATAGTTGGTTTGCAGGCTTGATTCAAGTCACTTATGAAACTGTGGTCAAGGGGCTGGTGAGAGGGCTCAGTGATCTAAAGCACCTACTTAGAACAAGCTAAGCTAAGCAAAGCACAGGGACCACGGTTCAATCCCCCAGCACCACATGCCAGCCAGCCCTGCCCCCTGGTGGGTTAAGCTGGCCACACACACTAAATAAATAAATAAATAAATAAATAAATAAATAATAAATGAAAATGTGGTTAAGGCAAAAGCTCTGGAATCTCTTACTACCTATTCACAACTGCATGTACTATAACACTGTGCAAGAGGGGCCTGCATTGTTAGCCCAAACATACTCATTCCTCACTTAGTATTGACCCTGTGATGGCAGAGCTCCCTGTGTGGTACTACAGCATTGGCTCTAAATGGTTTAGGATATTTAAACTCCAGATCCTTGATCAGTTGGTAAATAGAAATTGGGCCAGTGTTGTTAGATTTGTCTGCTGTCTTAGCCAGTTGTGTCAGGTAAAGGGAGCTCACTGATACAAGAGTTAATCAATCTATTGGGTTCCCATGGAAGCTGCTGAATCTGCAGGATTCCTACAGTAACACTGGGTCATTCAAATGTCTGTTGAGATTGGTAGATTCTTGTCAGGAATGCTCAGTCATGGAGCTATGTTTAGAATTCATGATTGTTACAGATTAAATCTAATCCTCAAGTTTAAATCTAAAAGTAATTTTCTTCCCTGGTGAATTTTCTTGCCACATGGTACTCCTAAAGTCTCAGCACAGCATTTCCAGTCTCAGAAAATCCAATCTTCCTCTGGATAATAGCCAAAAGGAAATATTGCTGAGCTGTACCCTCAAGCAAAAGGGAAAACTTCAGGGTATGTTGTTTGTAGGTGGTATACCCGGAACATTTCCCAAGCTAGGAAGGATAATTTATTAACTACTTATCATTTCTACTAGCTGAAAGCTTCAATGGAGACAAAGGTTCCATGCAAAAGAATCTGCTTTTTATTTCCTCAAGTCTTCAAGGTGTTGGGAGTTCCCACACTTCACAAAAGACTGGGTCTAGCTCCCAGCCCGACTCCTGAAGAACGCCATTATATCTGCTTCCTCAATGCTGGAGGCTCTGAAGGGCTTGTGGTGAATAAGATCATTCCAAATCAAGGTTAAAGGGAGCAAGGAAGGAAGCTTTGCTTTGGGTTTACATTGATCAGGAAGTCCCTGAGCAGTTTCAGTCCTTTAACATTCATGAACTGCCCTTGCATTTGTATTTAATGCTATTTTTAATATTTTCTCCTCTAGTCATCCTGTTCTTCTCAAGAAAAGCTGCATCAGTTGCCTTTCCAGCCTACAGCTGATGAGCTGCACTTTTTGACAAAGCATTTCAGCACTGAGAGTGTTCCGGATGAGGAGGGACGTCAGTCCCCAGCCATGCGGCCCCGCTCCCGCAGCCTCAGGTGAGGGCTATTCTCATCAACTGTCCATACCTGTGGACTTCAGCTTATTTGCATAAAATGGGTATCAGTGAATATGTTTGCAGGCTGTATCTCTTTATGGTAGTTTTCTACTTATTGTAGCATGGAGGCAGCTGCAGGTAGCATTGAACATTTGTTTACAAAAGCAAGAAGCAGACCAGGATTGTTCTGCAGGCTACAGTTTGCCAACCCTTGGCAAAGCACACTAACCAATTTGAGTAAGTCCAGTGATGCTCAAGCTCCTTTTGGCTTCAGGTTCAACTTAGCCCATCATCCCTGAAACTATCTTGTCATATCATACTCCATTTATTAAAAGGAGAATAATAGAATCATCAGTTCTGACAGTTACCTCGCTGAAAACTGTGGACCCAGGACACAAGAGCTAGGCTAACTGGAAAAGTTGCTGCTATAGACACAGTGGCTGACTTAGGGAAATAGAATAATTCAAAATCAGAATTAAATGTCCATCTGAATCTGACTCAGTTCCTTGAGTCACCTCAGCCCACCTTCATCAGACCAAACAAAGGCTAATAGTGTATTCCTCTGTGAATTCCTCTGATTGTTTTTTTTTTAAAGATACTAGGGATTGAACCTAGTATCTCACACAAACTAGGCAAGTGCTGTACCACAGAACTACATTCCAGCCTAATTCCTCTGATTAGTTGTCCATTCTCTTTGGCATTAGCTGTTAAATCTGTGCCAACATTACAGGTTAAGGAAGGAGACAGAAATAAAAATGAGCATGGCTTTAATGACTGAGCTTTAAAAAAAAAAAATGATCTTAGTTTTTCAGGGTCACTGGGAGTAATGGAGCAGCTAGCATGTACGGGGTAGGTTGCTGAGGAAGAGCGTCTCTCAGTTAATATTGACATAAAAAGAAAAGGGACAGTGAGATGGCTCAGTAGAATAAGTGCTTGCCTGGCAAGCACAAGGGCCTGAGTTCAATCCCCAGTTCTGCCAAGAAAAAAAAAAAAAAAATATATATATATATATATATATATAGACGCAATGAATGACAGAGGGTGAGCTGGGCCTCGAAATTCAGATTCAGAGATTGAAGATGATCAGATTTAAGTGCAAAAGATCAAGAATTCAAATGAGTGTGTATTCCTAAGTCACTTATAAAATTTGGCCAGAGTGCAGCCGCAAATCTGCACCATGTAGCCATGGCGCCGAACTCTACCTTAGCTGGATCTCCAAAATACAAGTGACTCAGCGGGCAGTTCTGAGGTGGGCAGAACAAATCCAGGCTCACAGAACTGTGAAGAAGGGGTGGCAGGCTTCTTGGCTCCTGCAAGTGGTTACCTGTATAGATCTCACTACACTGTTGGGTGATGATACCTTTTCCAATATTCAAAGGCTCTATTATAAAGCCAAATACCCAATCCGGGAAGATCTCTTAAAAGCCTTAAATATGTATGATGAAGGTATCACTACAGCTGCCGTTTATGTTTATTCTGCCTGGGTTTGTGACACTATGAAAGCACTGAAGGCTTTGAGCTGTAACATCCCAGTGGCATCAGTGGCCACTAGCTTTCCAGCTGCACAGACTCATTTAAAAACATGATTAGAAGAGATCAGATTGTCTGTGGAAGACGGGGCTACGGAAATCAGCCTGGTCATTAACAGCACCTGGTGCTGACCGGCCAATGGGAGGCCCTGTATGGTGAGATTTGTCCATTCCGCCAGGCCTGTGGGGAGGCTCATCTCAAAACCATCCTAGCCTCAAGAGAATTTGGATGTCTTACTAATGTTTATAAAGCCAGTATGATAGCAATGATGGCAGGATCAGACTTTATTAAGACCTCTACTGGAAAAGAAACAGTAAATGCCACCTTCCCAGTAGCTATCATAATGCTAAGAGCCATTAGAGATTTATTCTGGAAAACTGGAAATAAGGTGGGCTTTAAACCTGTGAGAGGCACCTACACTGCCAAGGATGCTATAGCCTGGCTCTCACTTATAAAGGAGGAGCTAGGGGACAAATGGTTGAAGCCAGAACTCTTTTGCATGGGTGCCAGCTTGCTGCTTTAAAACATTGAGCAGCAGATTTACCATCATATGACTGGAAGAGATGTGGCTGATCCTGATCTTCCGATGTCCTGAATCGGCAGCCTGCCTCAGAAGGTTCTTTGGTTTTTTTTTTTTTTTTTTTTTGGCAGAACCAGGGATTGAATTCAGGTCCTTGCACTTGCCAGGGACACACTTATTCCACTGAGCCATCTCCCCAGCCCATAGAGAAGTTCTTTGTAACAGTGGTTTGTTTTTTTTTTAATCGTTTTCGCATAATTGCTAGTCATGCCACTAAAAATTAGGGAAATAGATAACTGTCATTTTTTTCTCTTATAATTTCTACTGACTTTAAACCTCAGAATGAAAGGAAAAGCAAACTAATCTTTCTGTGGCCCTATGAAATGAGCTTAATTACCAAATGATCTTAATTACCATATGAAATGATCTTAATTCCCAAAAAAAACTATACTGTTCATTTTGTGAAGGTATTTTCCTAAAAATGCTTTGTAAAATATTCATGATTGCTTAGACACCTTCAGGTTCTAAGGGGAGAAGATGAAACTACCTAGGCAATATGCCCAGCAAATAAAATTATAACACCACAAGCTGCCTCTGTGATGTTATAGGAGTGACCAAGTCCACACTAGATTTCCTGCCGTGAAATTCCATCCTTGATTTTTGCAGAGGTGTTTCTTTTTACTAATTGTTTTACTCATCAAATTTCTGATATTGTTATATGGAACTGTGAATGTCAATCAGTTTTTTAAATCACAAAAAAACCCAGCTGATATTTAGGTGGAATGATCTGTAACCTGCAGGTTGTGCTCATGTGACCAAACAAGTCTCACACTTGGGAAATTATGCAATATGAATAAGATTGGAAAACTGCCCCCGATGACCACTTCTTAACAGTTAGCTAACCATCAGTTTGGGGGTGGAAAATGAATATAGATTAGTACTTTATACTGGTAGAAAATATTCTAACGAAAACATTTTAAACAGACGGTATTAGGTGTTTATTTGATAGTGGAAAGGCAAAATATTTCTCTTCCTCATAACCACCCCATATATTAAGTATTTACACAGGCCAAGAAAATACCTCTCAACATCTTCTGTGCCTGACCACTTTTTTGCAAGTCTTCTAAATATGCTTTCCAAAATATTGAGCAGAAGTATCATACTCTGCAGTGAAATACTCAAATTCTTTTCCACACTGATTGCCCATTTCGTGTAAGTGCTTCTTATCACAAAATATACAGGCATTTCTAAGGAAGACTCTTTTTCAATCAGCTTGCTCACTACCATCATAAAATTTTCACAGTATTCTCAGTAAGTCTGTTCAATCTCTTTTATTTTTGACACTATTGCTTTTGAGTAACTGTTGAGCTAACTATCTTTAAGTAATTCTGTGATGTATGATGCTTTGGTCTCTGGATCCTCCCAGTGCTGTCGGTCCTACCTGGCACTCAGAAATCCCAAGCAAGTTGCTCTCCTCTGATCTCTCCAGCTTTTGCACAGACCAATTGCTTACAGTTGCTGCAAGTTTCTCTTCAGCTTGCCTGCTGGTTATATATAACACCTGTGATGATGGCCATAGTTTTGGACTGGTAAATAAAGCGCATCTTGATGCTTTCAAAAAAAAATTTTTTTTAATTAAAAAAAACCTTCTCTTGTAAAAAAAAAAAAAAAAAAAAAAAAAAAAAAAAAAAAAAAAAAAAAAGTGGCCAAGGCAAAAGTCCTGTGGAAATCTTGCCCTTTCATTGTCCCATAGAGGAACACCTGAATCGTGGTGATCTCTGTGACTTACACAGAATAAATGATACCTTTTAGGCTGGTTGAGATGAAAAGGACCACAGTGGTATTCAGGAAAGTCCCTCCTTCATTATTCTTAAGCACTTGGTTATATATAGCAGTGCATTGAACAGAACAGGGTCTACTTCAAAGACAAAAGCAGAGCAAATAGTCCAGAACCCACCCTATCTGAGATCTCCTTTTGGCACATTGAACTTGACAAGACCCAAACATCCATTCGGTTGCATGGCTCAAATTAAAAATCCACTAGGGAGATGTAATCATGCATAGGGAAGGTGTAGATAACTAAAGAAAAATAATAGATTAAAGCTGAGAATATAATGGCTGTCTTCACTAGATGACCAATGCATACAACTCATTAGAGGCTGGGTTGGCCTCATTTATACCCCAGATCAGAAACCACATTAATACCACTGGCTGCAGTTCATTTGAAAAACAAAATAGGTGAATTAGGTGTGTAGAGTGCCTTTGGATGCTTTAGGGATTGTTTGATTTTGAGAACATATTGGATAAACTGTATTTCACTGGCCAAAGCTATGTGGATAAGACTCCTGTTCTGGGAAGGTCATTCTGGCAAAGCCACCAATGGGTTTATGAATCCAGACCCTAGCAGAAGTTTGTGTGCAAGTCCAACTTCTGGAAAGGATCATTTTGATTTGTATAATGTATGCTAAAAGCTTTACAAATAAGGAAGGCTCTGAAGCTCAGCTGTCATTCAAGTGGTATTATGTGGGGTACTAAAGACAGTGGGAGGGCCAGGACTCTGGGAATAGCCATCTTTCCTCTTGATAGTTTCATAGCTCTAAAGTTACACAATTATTTCTTTCTTGTTCAGCCCTGGACGGTCTCCAGTTTCCTTTGACAGTGAAATAATAATGATGAATCATGTGTACAAAGAAAGATTCCCCAAGGTAAGGATCCATTTAAAAGGAGATGGGGAAGATGACGTATTTTCAGATCACCTCCTGTGTCTCAGGAGCTATTTCTCAATAAATCTTTCCTACTCAAATACATACATCCATGCATATACATGCATACATACATATGTACAGATGTGGGTATGTCCCAAGGATGGCTGCCTACAGCCAGCCCAATGGGAAGACTCTGGGATGAGGGATAAAGTACTGCTTCCTGAGATGACCTACAAAAAAAACTGAAAGTCACCCAAAGGCAGAAGAGGGCCCTGAAATGAGAACTTCTAGGAGGTAGCAGAGACCATGACTTTGGCTGTACCTACAGAATCTTATTTCTCACTCCTTGGAAGGAGAGCTGACTAGATGCATAGGTTAGAAAGGTACCTACCACGTGTTAAAGGGGAAGGAAAGAACCAGAGGCCTGACCTAATGAGTCAGAGTCCTCGATGGCAGGACTTGCCCTGTGGTGGCACTTTTCATTTGGTGCAGATTCTCTGTCTTCGTCTGTCTGTCTGTCTCTTTGTCTCTCTCTCTGTCTCTCTCTGTCTCTCTCTCTCCCCCCACCCCTTTTTGTCTTTTTGAGACAGGATTTCACTATGTAATTAAAACTGGCCTTGAACTCACTTTGTAGTCCAGGCTGGTCTCAAATTTACAGCAATCTCCTGCCTTAGATTCTGGAATGCTGGGATTCCTGCCAGGCCTCAGCAAGTACACAGCCAGGGGGATACCGTGCTGGCAGGAAGAAGGTTGGAGGAAGCAACAGAACAGGAGATAGAGTTGCTTACTGATTTATATTCACATTTTCAAGGGGAAAATGCTAAGATAACAAAGGTAGTTTGCTATCAGGAGATAGCTGAGAAATAAGAACTAGAACCTTGCTTCCCATTTACATTTCTATTTGAACACTACCTACTATACACCCTGACCTAGTCTTTCAAGATAAGCCCTATTTCTGCAAAAAACCACAATTCTAGTTGGAGGGAGAAGGCCAGGCATATAGCTCAGTGACATAGGCGCCTGCCTGGCAAGCACAAGGCCCTGAGTTCCATCCCCAGTATCAAAAAGAAAAAAATATTTTGTTAGAGGGAGAACAGTGGAGTAACATCCATGATGACAAAAACCTGGAGTGGCCAAGACTCATTCTTCAACCTTGGTCCAGATCTCTCTGTCTGTTCACCTGTCTGGGATATGCAATGTGTGACTCCTACCTTCTGAGAGCCCCTTCCTCTAGATTCAGGTTCAGTCTCCTGCATGGCTAAGGCAGATGGCATGAAGCCTTCATGCTTTTCCCCCTTGACATTTACATGGTAACCAGGAGCCAGAGTGCCTGAGTTCAAATCTACTCCTACTGTTTACTGTTCGACCTAAACAGATTATTTAACTTGTTTTCACTTCATCTATGATCAGAATAAGAAAAATGTCTATCTCAGGAAGTTTGTGAGATCGAGCTCTTCAAATAGTGTTCAGGACATAGCAAGTATCTACTCCTCTATCTCTATTTTGTTTGTGCCACATGGTGTGTCTAGGCTTTCTAGTGTTGGAGTAGGCATTGGAGAATAAGAGCAAAGAAGGGGCAGAATGACTAGAAAGTAATTTTGCTGAACTTTATCATAAAGTTCCAGAGTGTGTGTGTTGAGAAATACATCATGTTTGTTCCTCCTTGTATATTAACTATCACATTATCATTCTCACAAAATTTTAGTGTATGTCTCCAGTCCTTTATGTAAGGCCTGAACTTTTTTTTTTTTTTTTTTTTTTTTTTTGTGGCAGAACCGGGGATTGAACTCAGACCCTTGTACTTGCCAGGGAAGCACTGACCTGATCTATTGATGGAGAAAATGTGCCAAGATCCCTTCCATCTCTCCCCCTGCCCATATTTACACACGAGAACACATACATGCATGCATGTATATACTATATTTGCCTTAACGTACACTGGAAATCAGAAATCACCACCTAGTGGCGAAGAAAAGAAATCAGAGTCTTGGACAGTTATGAACTTGTTCACTGATGTGTATAGTGAAGTTCCCAAGAAGTCCCTGAGTTAAGTCAAATCTCTGCTCTCCTTTACTGGGATCCAGACCAGGGCCAAGTCCCCATCCACAGCACCCATTCCCAGCTTGGCATGAGACCAACAGGTTCATATGTTCAGTAGAAACTCTGAGCACTTGCTTAAGTATATTCAACAGAACCTCCTTAGGCAGGTTCTCAGGTCAAGTAAAAGAATCCTGAGATAATAAAACTGATATGCAGAATTTCCCAGTCTAAATGTGTCTAGGTGAGAAGCCCAGTGGAAGGAAACACAAAGGAAAAGTCCCTGATGGTGAGAAGGAGTGAAAGACCTTCAGAGCAGAGGATGAGAAGGCAATTCAAGAATAGCATAAACAAAAACAGAGGCATAAAACATCAGAGTAAAGGAGAATAGCAAACTTTTTCAGTCTGCACACAAAAGAGCGTGTGATGAGTGATGGGAAATAGGCAAAGCCAGGCAACATTGGGTCTTCAGTATAATGTTGGATATGGCCTGACTTGAAGGTGGTCTTTTCATGTCTGCAGTCCTCAGCTTCCCAGAGGCAACCAGGTTCACAAGCAACCAATTTTTAGGTTATCGCTAGTCCTTCAGTCTTAGCTCAAGCTAAATTGGGACTAGAAGGGAAATATTTTTTTTTTTGAAATATCATTTTTCTTGCTTTCATTCCCAGGCCACTGCACAAATGGAAGAGCGACTAGCAGAATTCATTTCCTCCAACACTCCAGACGGTGTGTTGCCCTTGCCAGATGGAGCACTGAGCTTTATTCATCACCAGGTGATTGAGCTGGCCCGAGACTGCCTGGATAAATCTCGGAGTGGCTTAATTACATCACACTACTTCTACGAACTTCAGGAGAATTTAGAGAAACTTCTGCAAGATGTGAGTTTCTTGGTACAGGCCTGTGATGAAATTTTCACATGGTAGTCTTAGGCTAAAATCAAGAACTAGCAGTATTCTCAGCCTGCTGGCCTCCTTTCCAATGTGCAAAAGTCACCTCTAAGTGTGGTTCCTATGGAGTTGGATCTCTCCCTAGCCCCTGCATCACTGAGAGAAGTCTACTTAGTATCAAAGGAACCTGGTTCTTTTCTTTTCCCTCCTTTTCTTCCTCCTTTTCTTTTTTTTTTTTTTTTTTTTTTTTTTTTTTTTTTTTCTTCATCCTAAGGATTGAAGCCAGAGTTTCATGTATGCTAGGCAAATGCTGTACCACTACTAAACTATATTCCCAGTCCTTTTTATATCAGAGCTGGTTTCGCTAATTTGCCTGAGCTGGCCTCCAACATCTGATCTCCCCTGCCACCATATCCCAAACAGCTGGTATTACAGGCATGTATCACTATGTCTATCTGAAACTTTCTTTTCTAAGTCCATAACTATGTTACTGCACCTGAGACTCCCAAATATTGTAGCATTTATATGTATTACGTTAAGAGATTTAGTACGTAAAGCTCAAAAATGACATCAGTGGATGTGGTGGGCACTTCTACTAGAAGTAACTGATTTAAGGAGGGCCATCTAACTGTTTTTCCTCAACCCAAGAAAAGCAGGACCAATGCTTACTCAAGGGGTTTATCCATTTGCTGATGTTTTATTAACATGATGAAAAGTTCTCAAATCAGAACTTCTTTGTTTAGTTACCTGATTATGCTCATTATGAAAAATCTCTGTGAAGCTAAAGTAGAGAGATGACCAAGACCAAAGCATGCACTTAGTTTTCTTAACCATTGCTTCATGTTCCAGTACTTACTTTGCCTTTGGCCTCTCAAATAAGGTGATGGGATGCCTTCTCACTGAGATCACAGTTCCCATTTGTTATGCTGAGTACAGTTTGGAGGAGCAGGGATATGCCTACTTCTCCAGTGCTGTTCACATTATTACAGTATATCTTATTCAAGAACCTCCTGTTGCCTCTAGACTTGTGATCTCTATCTGGAATATTATCGATGAGTTGAGAGCTAATAATCAAATGGGATTTTAGTTTGTAAATCTAGAAATTAGGAGCAGAGAAATTTAAAAACAAAGAGATCACATGACTTTAGAGGTGGATACTAAAGAAGGTCATTATTGTTGCTGTAAAACACTGTGGTACCTTGGTTCATGAACTTATTTGTTCTATGACTTTGGAAAAGATGGCCATGTTTGTGTTTGTGTGGGAAAGGTAGCCACAGTCATGTAGGGTTTACCAACAAAAATAAGATTTTGCCAAATGCTTCTGTTTGCAAAACAAATTGCAAACAAAAGCATGCATGAACTGTGGTAGTACTATACTAAGTTTTTCCTATGGAACAGATAACAGATTATTCTCTATACCCATAAAGAAATAACCAGCCCAGGGGCTTGGGGAGATGGCTCAGTGGAATAAGCACTTCCCTGGCAAGCACAAAGGCTCTGAGTTCAATCCCCGGTTCTGCCAAAAAAAAAAAAAAGATAGAGAAAAAGAAATAACCAGCCCAGTGGGCAGAAGTTAAAATGAGAAAGGTTTTGTCTAGTTGAAAAAATTCTACTTTCTACAAAACATTCTGTGTAATTTCAAAAGCAATACTTAAATTCAAATATCAAATAACTTTAGAAAGCCAAATTCCCATGAAAAGCAGCTGTTTCTATTCAAGAATAACTTTTTACAGACTTTCCAACACCAGATGGAGTGCCCCAGACATTTAGAAATCAGGGAATTGCTGTAGCTGGTCTTGAACTTAATGACTCAAGTGATCTTCCTACTTCAGCCTCACAGCTACCAGGTGGCCGGTAAAACATCCAGCACTAAATGGACATCCAGTTCCAGAGTTCCTTCTGCATCCAAAATTGAGCTTCTAAAATGCTAACATCAGAACCTTGCCTAAAATCTTTGGACATTGTTTTATCCCTTATTGCCCTGAAGTTAGGTTGCTGGTAGAGCAGGAAGAATATTGAATTTAAAACTAATATTGTTTGTGTATTCCTTGAGTTTTGTGGGTCTTGGAATGCAGAAAAAAATCACCACAGGCTATATCTCTTCAGTTACAGACCCACCCATCAACACATACTTAAAATAGCAACTGTTATTTATTGCTGAGTGCTATGACCAGATATTACATGATAGCATCATATGCTACCTTTTTTTTTTTTTTTTTTCAGAACTGGGGATTGAACTCAGGTCCTTGCACTTGCTAGGCAAGCACTTATTCTACTGAGCTTTCTCCCCAGCCCCGATAGCATCATATGGTTCATTTAGTACAGTGTGATTCTTGAGCATTAAATAGAGTTAAATGGAGGTAATTTCGAGCACAGAAGTTTCTATGTGAAATATTGGGTCTTGCAAGTAGCTGGTCACTAACCCTAGAAAACAGTGTCAGAAATCTTCAAAGCATAAAGAAAGTTGCTATATTCCAAAAATTGCAGATAAAATAGTTTGACATGACTAAAGGGATGCCAGCAAGAGAAAGTTGATAAATTTTGAAGAGTAAAACCCAGATGAGGCAGGGCCATGGGAAGAGCTTAGATTTTATCATGAATGCAATGGGTACATGCATTGGTATTATATTGAAAAATTACATCATTGTTTTTATGCATAAAAATTTTAAATCCCTAACATTTATGGAACATATAGTATATCCTCATTTAATTTACTTAATTTAATTCTCATAAGAGCCCTATAAGGCAAGTACTGTTGCACCCTAAATTTAGCGAAAGCTACAGTTTCAAAGATCTAACTTAGCCCAGGGTAATTAACTTATTTCTCATGTAGCAAAGCTAAACTCACACTCAGATTTATATTATTCCAAAGCTTAACATCATCTTGTTTAAGCATATAGTCAGCCAATATTGGCAGACTTCTCACTTTTTCTTTTGTAGAAGAGGCTCTGTCCTAAGCTTGGCATGTGAGAGGAATAAAAAAAAAAAAAAAAAAAAAAAAACAGAGGCAAAGCCTCTACCCATAAGCCTCAGGGCCCTAAGATGTAGCTATAGAAACAAACAAATTATTATGAAACAAACTGATATTAGTTTGTGTGTTATGAGCAAACAAGGGACACAAAAGGGAAGTCACGATTTGGTCTTGTGTGTGTGTTGAAGGCATAGGGAATTAAACAAGACTTTACATTGATGTTTGGACTAAAAGGAATAAATGGAATTGGCACCCTTTGAATTTCATAACCAATTGTTTAAGTCCTCATTTGTTATTTTTCTTTTTTCATAAACTATGTGCTAGTCTTCTGCCTTTTAGTTACTTTTTTGTATTTAGGACAGGGTCTACAGGGTCTCTCTACGTAGATTGGACTCGAGTGATCTGCCTGTGCTCAGCCTCCCAAGAGCTGGAATTACAGGCATGCACCACCACACCCAATCTCAATTGCCTGCTCAGCGCGCCCCAGGGGCGGGGCCAGCATGGCATGCTGGGATTCGAACCCTGGCCACTGCGTCTGCCTAATAAGCAGGTGCTTTAATCCACTGAGGTATTTGGCTGGCTCCAGTTAGTTTCCTTTAAAACTGTAAGGCAAAAGTTACCAAGGAACTAATCGGCCAATTACCAAATCCTTTGGCCTCTTTCAGTCCTCATCTTTCTTTGCCATTCTGCAGGACATAGTAAATACCTTTTCCTAAGTCTTTATTTTCCCTGTTGTTTCTGTCCAGTCTTACTGCCTCTTCATAGGCTCCTTCTCCTGAATGCTGCTATTTTAGAAAGCACCATCCACAGTGTCTGTTCTCTGCTTTATTTCTCTGCCCTCATGCTGACAAACCATGTCTGCTGTCTGGGCCTGAATTTTCATCCATGCACTAAGGTCTTCCCTTTGCACCCATTCTGGACTTCTCTACTTTGATTTCTCCATATTGGTCCATATTTTTTGGTTATAAGTAACAGAAGCCTGACTTGGTAATTTTAGTAATAAAGGGAAGCTAGTGACATGCATAAGAAGATGAATCTTAGAAAATTGAGGGGACCAGAATTAGAAACCAGAAAATGACAGAAGTGCTCCTTCTTCTCTTATCTCTGTTTTTCCCTGCTACTTTTTTATTATCTATAGAGAAGAATGGTCACCTCCTTTCACTTAAATGAAAAATTACACAATTCTGTTACACTGATATTAACTGTTGTCTCTGTCCCTTTTTAAATTCCCAGAAAAGCAGTCTATGCTGATCAGCTCTTGGAGGTAGGAGGGAAGGTGCTTAGGTTCACATAGTATTCCTAGAAGACTTAAAGAGTTCTCAGTAAAAAGAGAAAAGGGTTCCTTATGTGGTGTAGGTTATCTCACACTGTCCTTAGCTTTTCCACTTGGTCTTTTTCCTCAAACCAAATTTAATTTGTTCTTTGCTTATTCTCACCTATACTGTTTATTTCCTTATAGTTTCTGTTCATTTATGGGTATAATTAAATTTCCCTTAAAAATGAAGTTACAGTTATATTCTCTTCCTACTTCTGCCATGCCCCTTCTAGGTCCAACTCACAAATGGCCTAAAACTGTGTCTGTACTTTTCTCTATCTTTACTCTGTCTTTTTCATCTAAATCATTATATTTGCCTATTATTGAATTTTCCTGCTTTTAGACATGACCTCTTTAGTGTACAGCCATGGTGATCTTTCTGAAGTACCTCTCTGGTCATATCACTCCCCGGCTATTAAGGCCTTTCTGTTCCTTACAATCTGTTTGGGGTGCAAAGTGAATGTCAGCAAAGGCTCTACTGAGAGTTGTCCTTTGAGCTGGGGAGTGGAGGGTAAGTGAAGTTTATTGAATGAAAGAGCAGGTAAAGCTGTGTGTATCTATGTGACATCCCTTGGTGTTGTATAGTATTCTAAAGCTCTGGTTCCAGATGAGCAAGTTGGATTTTTTTTTTTT
>NW_004524683.1:7792989-7831963 GCF_000260255.1 Octodon degus | reverse complement strand
TGGCTATCACAAATTGTGCTGCTATAAACATAGGCACACATATATCCCTATGATATGATGTTTTCAGATCCTCTGGAAAAATTCCCAGTAGAGGAATTGCTGGTTTAAAGGGGATTTCCAGACCAACTTTTCTAAGGAGTCTCCATACTGATTTCCATAACGGTTGCACCAGTGTGCACTCCCACCAGCAGTGGAGAAGGGTTCCTTTTTCCCCATGGCCTCTAAAATGGAATAAGGTTTTTTTGTTTTTTTTTTTCTTCCTCGAATGCCTTCAGGGCACTTTTGGCCAGCTGGAGAGGTGTGAGGTTCGAACTCCAGCAACCTGAGGCTGACAGCTTTGTGGAAGCAGCCACTTAAAGGCCTGAGCTACGGCCAGGCCCCCTGCTTTGTTTTATAGAGTTCTCTCTACTACCAAGTATTTTTTTCTTGTAGTCAGCTCTGCCCAGTCCAGTCCCACTTAGCTTAGCCACATTTGGCCTGTAAGTTCCTAAACAGCCTTTGTGTCTCTTTAGGCTCATGAGCGCTCAGAGAGCTCCGAGGTGACTTTTGTAATGCAGCTGGTAAAAAAACTGATGATTGTCATTGCCCGCCCAGCTCGACTCCTAGAGTGCCTGGTAAGTAGTCTCTGAGAAGCTTAGGTGGGAAGATGGGAGAGAGGGCTATAGAGGAAATATTTTGTCCACAGTAGAACTATGGTAGTACCACTACCATTTCTGAGATCTTTATTTAAATATGATTTTCAAAATTTAAACAACACTAGGTTTGACCTTATAAGCTCTCATAAAGGAATGAAATACAAATACTGCAGAGGTCATTGGGAGGGGGGCACTCTGCATTGTTGGTGGGAATGTAAATTTATAACAGTGCAACTCATATTAGCTAAATTGTGGGAGTGGTTTGTATGTCCATCAGCAAATGAGCAGATAAAATAAATGTGCTTTTTTTTTTTTAAATATATTTAGTACAGGATCTGCAGGGTCTCACTACATAAATCGGACTCATAGTGATCCTCCTGTTTTCAGCCTCTCAAGCACTGGGATTACAGGCATGGGGATTACAGGCACGTGCCACCATGCCCAGTCTCCATCGCCATCTCAGCATGCCCCAGGGGTGGTGTTGGCACAGCACACCAGGGATCGAACCCCAGCCACTGCGCTTTGTCTAAGAAGGTGCTAAATGTGCTTTTTATATATAATGGTGTACTTACTATACCATAAAAAAGAATAAACTTGAGTTATTTGTAGGAAGATGGATGCATGTTGAGACTGTGATGTTAACTGAAATAAATCAGACATACACACTTAATATACAAACATATTAAATCATGACACACAAGCATGGTTTCTCTTACATGAGAAACCCAAAATATAAAGAGCAAAGTAAAAGATAGATAATAAGAAATAGGAAGATATTTTCAAAAGGTAAGAGGACCAAGACATGGAGGGAAGAGGAAGAGAATTAAGATGTGTTATACACATATACCAACTCCCCATGAGCAATATAATCATTATGTATTTTAAACATGTATAAATAAAAACATTTTTAAAATACAGTTTGCAAGCATCAGCAGACTAAACAGGTTCCTGTAAGGACAAAAGAATGGTCCTGAGGGCACAAAGTAATAGTCAAGCCCATTCTTACCCCAAGTTGGAGTGAGCCTTTGGACCTAGAAGCATTGAGAACAGAGGGTAGTTTAGTTTTGACAATTGAAATCTTTCATTTAATCAATTAGCTACATTTTATTGAGTATTTACTTTATTGGTAGACACTGGAAGAACACATAGGAATATACTAGAGTTCCTGACTCAGGCTGCTTCCTCTTTAGTGGCATCAGCAAGTAGAAGGCATGTGGACATGTAAATAATGATTTTGTATTTTAAGTGTCACAACTGAGATCAGTACAAGGTGCACTGGGAACCTAATGAAAGCAGTGCTTAGAGTGCTCCTTAGAATAAACATATAGTACGGCTGGGGAGGTAGCTCTGCAGTCTAAGTGCCTGCCTGATAAGCACAAGGACTGGAGTTCACTCCCTGGTACCGCCTGCCATGCTGGGCCCCTGGCGTGGTGGTATATGCCTGTAATTCCAGCACTGGGGAGGCCGAGACAGGAGAATCACTATGAGACCAAGCTGCGTAGCGAGACCCTGTACCAAATAATTTTTTTTTTAAAAAAAGAATAAACATGTAGTAAAAGCTTCATGGAGGACATGTGGGCTGTTTAGTAACCTGAAGGATGACCACAAATTTGCCAGATGAACGTAAAATGGGACATGAAGTGAAGGGCAGGATGTGTTTGAAGATTTGGTGAAGGGTGAAACTGGAAGATAAGTCATTCAAGACCATGAGGGTGTTAGATTTTTCAGCTCAGGAGTTTGTCTTATATTTCAGGCCACTTGGAACTACCAGAAAGTTTAAGTTAGTAGGTATCACAGTCAAAATGACTTTTTTCTTAGCCAACTATATTAGGTATAATTTGCATATAGTAAAATATATCCTTTTGGACTATAAATTTCATTGAGTTTTAGCAAAAACACACATCTGTGTAATCACTACTATAACTGACATTTTCTTTTTCTTTTTTTTTGGTACCAGAAATCAAACTTGGGACCTTGTGCTTGTCAAGCAGGCACTGGCCGCTGAGCTACATCCCTGGTTCTAGATAACATTTCTGTCTCCACAAAAAGTTCTCATGTGCCTCTTTGAGATCGGTCCCTTATCTTGTCTTCCAGGCACCACTTTTTTGCTCTCTCCCTATGGAGAGGCTTACTTTTGTAGTTTCAAGTTACAAAACTAGTATGTTCTAACTTCTTTCACTCAATGTAGTATTTATTTGAGATTTATACATGTTATTACATATATTAGTGTTTCCTATTTGTTATTTAGTTCTAAAAAAAAAAAAAAAATCACTTTGGCGTCCTTATAGCTGTAAATTGGAAGAGAGGGCAGGACGAAATAGGGAAACCACTTCCAAGATACTTAAAACAATTCATGTGAGATGGGGTAGCCAGAACTAGGACCATGGGAGGAGAAAAGATAAGTGGATTTGAGAGGTATTTATAAGGTAAACATTATTCTGATCAGAGCTGAGAAAGAATAAGAAGTCAACAGGACTTCCAGATCTGTCTTAGATGACATCCAGATAGGTAGTAGTATAGTTCTCCAGCAGGGACTAGGAGATTGAAAGCAAGTACGAAGTGGAGAGACTAGAGAACATAAAGTCTGGTGAAGCATAAGCTCGAAGCCAGGCAAGTTTGCTTGCTGTTTGTCTGTTCTTGCCTATTTTTGCAACCATGGATGGATGGGTCAGTGCATCCCATTTTGTTTTTGTTTTTGGCAGAACCAGGGATTGAACTCAGGCCTTTGTGCTTGCCAGGCAAGTGCTTATTCTGCTGAGCTATCTCCCCAGCCCAGTGCATCCCAGTGAGCCATACTTTTCTTCACTGGGGTCAAAGAATTCTTAGGATTTAGCTCAGAGTGTGACATTTGCTAGACACTCAGAAGTAAGGCCTTTGTATAATATGAAAGCAAGGACTGGATCATCAACTTCTTACACACAAGAGGTACTTGGTAAATATTTGGAGCCTTTCATTTGTCACTAGGGCTGGGAGCTACAATTGAATGTGTGGCAGGACTGCTCTGTACTGAAAGGCTCCAACACCACGTTAATAGGCTGAGATTTTTAAAAACCAAAAGCTCTTATTCTTATTGCTGTGAAGACACGCTTAGGAGGTTACCTGAGCATGGCCTGTAAGATAGCTTTACCCCTACTACTGTAATCCCCAAATCATATTGTTTCTCGATATTCAGAGTACTACAAAGACAAAGCCGCATTATTTGTCCCTTTCTGCTATATTATGTAAAACCAGAGGTGTATCTCTCACCACTCACTATCTCTCTTTGCACAGGAGTTTGACCCTGAAGAATTCTATCACCTGTTAGAAGCAGCTGAAGGCCATGCCAAAGAGGGACATGGAATTAAATGTGACATTCCCCGCTACATTGTTGGCCAACTGGGCCTTACACGGGACCCCCTTGAAGGTGAGCATGCTGCCTGATATTTCAAAGAAGAGATTTAGCTTGGGTGTGAGCACAATATGGTATCAGAAGCCTTAGGACTATATGAGGCACTTTGTGGTCTGTCAGTTCCTTTCCTTCTATGTCCCAGGACCTTCTAGCTCCCTTGGACCCAGCCAGGTTGGATTTAGAGCCTCCTATCAAATGAGGTTTATGATAAAGGACCACAATCATAGTTAAATGGCCCTCTTCATGTATGTACTTTTTTCTTCTCCTGCTGACTACCTTACAAATCTGCCTATCTGTGGAGTAGTCCAGTTCAGGATATCTGCATTCATCTGGCTTCATGCTGAACTCCTCCATGAACTATGGGCTTCTACATCCTGGTCAATAGTTGTCTTGTTCTGTTTCCCCTGCTTCCCAGCCCATTCCAGCAAGTAAAATAGTCTAGGACAGCGGGATAGGTACTGGTAAGCCAGCCTTAAACCTTATTTTCCAGGATATGTGCCAAGTTTGAGAGAAACTTTTGGCCAGACCTTGTCAGTGTCACTAGACTTCTTGAAATAGTGGTACAATAACATTTGGCTTGATTGCTGATGCAAAATCTATGACTACAGTAAAGACAGAGTTCTAAGATTGTACTTGCATCTCAGGCAGAAGGCACTAATGCCTACCTCACATGTACCTTTTGTGTGAACTTCAGGTACCATCATGTCTGTTGCCTTGTTTGTTTTTGGTCTTTTTTTATTTTACTGTATTTTTTTTTGATTGAATTGTTTTTTTTTTTTTTTTTTTTTTTTTTTTTTTTTTTTTTTGTTTTGGTTTTTTTTTTTTTTAGAACCAGGGATTGAACTCAGTCACTTGTGCTTATCAGGGAAGCACTTATTCCACTGAGCCATCTCCCTGGCCCCTATTGAATTGTTTTTTAGAGGAGGTTTGTTTTTTGGTTTTAGTGCCAAGGACTGAACCCAGGGTTTCCAGCTTGCTAGGCAAGCATTCTACTGCAGAGCCAAATCCCCAGCCCCAGTACCATGATATCTGACATTGTCACACACATTTTTTTCTTTTGTGTCCTTTTATGTTTCTAGAAATGGCCCATTTGAGCAGCTATGACAGTCCTGATACTCCAGAGACAGATGATTCAGTCGAGGTAAAAAAAACTTGAGCTCCTGCTCCAATCCTGGAGGCTGAGTCCTATGAACCCAAGGACTGTTAATTCTCTTTAAGAGAATACCTGAAGAAGGATGTGTAGTTGGCAGCTGCAAACACTGAGAAGGCATGCTGCTTTGCGGGAAGAATGGGCACAAGACTCCAGCATAGCTGAGTGCTGAGCTGGGACTGGTGCCATAGATCCCCCTGCATGTGAGCTTCCAGAAGCATGCTTGCCTCTTGCCTTTCCCTTGTCTTCCAGAGCCGTGGGGCATGTCTGCCATCTAAAAAGACTCCCTCTGAAGAGGACTTTGAAACCATTAAGCTCATCAGCAATGGCGCTTATGGGTAAAGGCAGGGTTCAGAGTGTGGCCAGGAAAGGAGTTGAGTCAGCCCTTGGTCTCTTCCTTCTAGAAGTATATGTTTCCCAATTCCCTGGGCAGTAGGTGCCTTAGGGTGGACCTTCTCCCTTCCTGAAGCCTCATGGAAAGACGAGAATTGTTTCCTCTGACATTGGAGCATTATTCTTTTCTCAGGCAAGATTCTCAGCCCTCTTTGGTAGCACTCCTCCTGTCCCTGAGCTCTGGAACCACTGAGCTATGTTCCTCAGGACATGGTCTGTCAGGAAACTTCTAAGTTGTAAGGGTTAGGGGACCAAGATCCCTCTCATTAATGTGCACAGCTGTGCTTCTTTCTTCTATTCATTTATATGATGTAAAAAAGCAGTTTGGGTGGTTGGGAACGTAGTTTAGGTACTGAAGCCCATGCAGGCTAGGCTGGGCTATGTTGTGTTTCTCAGGGCTGTATTCCTGGTACGGCACAAGTCCACCCGGCAGCGCTTTGCCATGAAGAAAATCAACAAGCAGAACCTGATCCTACGGAACCAGATCCAGCAGGCCTTTGTGGAGCGTGACATACTGACTTTTGCTGAGAATCCTTTTGTGGTCAGCATGTTCTGCTCCTTCGAGACCAAGCGCCACTTGTGCATGGTGATGGAGTATGTTGAAGGTACTGGGGCTGTGGTAGTTTGAGCCTTAGCCCTAAATGGGAGCCAAAGCCTCACATGGGAGTGAAGTTCCAGGGCCAGCTTCCAAGTCCTCTTTGGCATTGGTTTCTGCCACAGGATTTCAGTGACCATTTGAGAACAAAGCTCCCTGCCTTATTATGAGGCTGCCCATGTCAGCTACAGTAAGAGGTACCCTGAGACAAAATGTAAGAGCCCATCAACTATAGAATTCTACTCAAACTATGCATACCCTCTTCAGCCAGCATATGACAGGAAAAAAGAGGTAGCAGAACCATGAGAGCCCAAGGCCAGGTGTTAATAGGATTAGTGCTTGGAAGAAACAGGAACCATTGCCCAGGCTGATGCTTTGTAAAGCGGTCACCCATTAAAGCCACTCAGAATGTTTTGAGAATGCACTAGTAGGGCTGCATAGAGAAGAGTCCTGGAGATAGGAAGGGCTCTGCAATGACTGCCTTCTCACCTTCTCATAGTTGTATATAGTTCCCAAAGATATTTTCCCTAAGCCTTAAAATTGAAGCTGAACAAAACTGCCTGTCTAATTCTATAAGTATATGCTAGGAATTTATAGTGTTATTTTACTTAGAAACTAATGGAAGCAAAAGAAAAGAAAACTAATGAAAGCCAATAGGAAAGAAACGAATCAATGGTAGTCTCAGCTGTTAAATATTTAACAGTGCTCCTATCTTATAATAACTCAAGTCTTATCCCTACAAGTCATCATGCAGGCATGAAGGCTTAGGTCTTTTTTTTTCTCACCCACATGATAGTCTTGCCATGGAAAGTTCACTTTACTTTCCTCTCCCCTTCATACTCAGTTCCAACTATGTCAGCAGTAGAGGGGCTAGAATCACAATTTCCAGCACCAGGGTACTCTAGACAGCAAACTCAGAACTGGCTAGAACAAGAATCCAGATCTTTCCCTCATGGTAGCCTGGGCTTCTTGCAGGAGGAGATTGTGCTACTCTGTTGAAGAACATTGGTGCTTTGCCTGTGGATATGGTGCGTCTGTACTTTGCAGAAACTGTGCTGGCCCTGGAATATTTACACAACTATGGCATTGTGCACCGTGACCTCAAGCCTGATAAGTATGCCCACAATCTAGGTCCATTGTCTAAGATCTCCCTCTCGAGTTTCTCAATAAATACAAACTCAGAACACTTGAATCTATCCAAGAATGGCTGCTAGGAAACAGTGTTCATGTGTGTGTCCTTCTAAGCCCTGACATTCCCATATGCAAAGATCATTGCCACAGGGTCTGCCAGGAACATCATAAAGCTTCAGTGACATGAAAGCATCACTGAGGAGCTCCGCTGAAGAACTAAACAAAACAACAACAACAAAAATACTGGCACATCTAATAATAGATTGCTGAATGGGTATTACAACATTTACTGACAGCTGTTCTGTGCCAGCACTATACAGAATTTAAGTGTAGTGTGGGAGGCGTATAATATAACATATATAGGCTACTTCTTGGAGGACTTTAGTTAATTGGGAAAATGTGGGCTGTAGTTTCTGAAGCAGGAGGGCAACATCTATTGAGATGTACAGGTATGACGTGACCCATTCAAGAACTACAGATAGTATATGTCTGTATCTTAGGCAAAGGCAGTGGTTAAATATCAAGGGCCCTTTTAAATTTAGGTTTTCCTCTAAAAGGACCCAGAGAATTTTTGAAGAGCCTGTTAACCAAAAGTAGGATAAAATGACATACCTTTGAGATGCCATCTCTATCAAACCATGAGATTTTGGTTTATTTTTAGAAAGGTTATTGCCAATAGAAGGTGTGAGACTACTTCAAGAAACCAGGCCAACACAGGAGTGCCTAGATCATGTTAGTGGAGCAGGATGGGGCAGAAAGAGACTAATGTAGGGAAATAGAAGGACAAGTGTGGGGCCGAGGCTAAAAAGGAAAGTGAGGGGGCTGGGGAGATGGCTCAGTGGAATAAGCGCTTCCCTAGCAAGTGCAAAGGTCTGAGTTCAATCCTCCGTTCCGCCAAAAAAAAAATAAAAAAGTAAAGGAAGCAGAAGGAGGCTCAGATAGCTTTGAGATTTCTAGCTTGGGGCTGGAACAGGGTGGTAAGCCTCATGTAAAAAGAAGCTTTGATATTAGACCTGAGTTCAGATGATCACTTCATGCTTGTTAACTCTGTGAGGTTGGCTTGTTAATTAAATTTGCCTGAGCCTCATGTTCTTTCTATCTATAATGAGTCTAATACTTTTACTATTAGTTGCTCTAGAAAACCTTTTGGGGGCCAGGATTTTTTCTTTTAAATAGCACCAGAGATTGAACCCTGGGGCTTGCACATGCTAGGCAAATGCTATACTACTGAGCTAGCTCCAGAGCATTTTCAGTTTATTGCAGTATTAATCAAAGTATTTTCAAAGCTCAGTAGATGACAGAAAATACCGTTTTTAATTTAGAAGAGGAGCCAGTTAAGAGTCAGGCTTTTGTTTGAAGCAGATTTAATTTGTGATATCTGGACAGTTGGTAGACAGTTATGTGTCTAGTCATAAATCAGAGCCAGAGATAGTGACTTGAGAGTTACTAGGAAAAAGGGTGGAAGATGAAGATTTTGGCACAAAATGAAGTGACTTCCAGAGTATGTATGCAAAGAGATCTGATTCCTAATTTCTCTCATCCAGCCTTCCAAGACAACTGTGGACACAGAGCCAGATTGTGTGTCCTTTTCTTCCCCTTATACTAAAATGGGTATTGTGAGCCACTCAAATGAGAAGAGAAGACCAGGATTGGTTAGAGCAACAGGCTTAGGATGAGCAGATCTTAGTTCTGTGAAAAAGAAAGTATTGAAAGGGAAATAAAAACAGCCATGGGGATAGACAAAAAGGCAGGTTAACTGCTGTGCACAGGCAATATATATGTAGAAAATCAAAGCTGTTTAGTATTTTCACAGCTGCCTCTGCTTAAGTCCCACAGTACTCCAGCAAGGTCTGGGTGGGGAAATTTGATAAATATTAAAATTGGCATTCTTAGACAACCAGAAGATAACGCCATGGTTTTGTTTCTGTAATCTTTCAGCCTCCTGATTACATCCATGGGGCACATCAAACTCACTGACTTTGGACTTTCTAAAATTGGCCTTATGAGTCTGACAACCAATTTGTATGAAGGCCACATTGAGAAAGATGCCCGAGAGTTCCTTGACAAGCAGGTAAGGTAGTGGTGAAACCTTGGGGGTTGAATTCCAGACCTCTTAACTTAGTTCTTAGAACTACATGTTTACCCTGTGACCAGATGTTAATACTGGAATCTTTTCTACATTTGATTCCAGAGAGGCACTGAAATAGGTAGCACATTTGGAAAACAAGAGGGGGTTAGGCAGTGTGATGTATGACTATAATACCAGCACTCTGGGAGACTAAGGCAAGAGGATCACCAAGTTTGAGCCCTCCTTGGGCAACTTAGCAAGATCCTATCTCTAAATAAAAAATATTTTTATAAAAGGCCTGATGATTAGCTCGGTGTGATTAAACACCCTCAGTTTACCCAAAAACATAACACCACCACCACCAACAACAACAAAAGAAAAACAACATAAAACAGGATGGGCCATGAGAATTATGTGACTATGAATCCAGTCATCTTCCTTCTTGGAGTTTAGAGAAAATCAGTCATATAACCATAAATACAGGGCTTTATATGGGATCAGTGCTGAAGCTGTAGCCCGAGTGAAGGGCAAGGCTTTCCTGGGGCTTATTGTTCTTAGAACATAGCTCCAAATTCCCATTGGACTGTGACTCTGTTTTCTGAGAGTAGCCTAGGATTCCCTGATTTGACATTTTAAGTATAATGTTCACAAGTCCCTGTGGTAGTCATATGACTGGTAAGTTCCATTATTTGGGAAGCTAGAGGGCAAAGATCATTTATGGGACCAGATTCCAAAAGGGGCAGTAGGAGCTCAGGGGATGGCAGTTTCCAACTATAATTAGACATTTTGGTTAAAAAGGAAATATAGTAAATCCACCCCACCCAGAGATCCAACTCCAGTTTCCAAGGGCTCCCATTGATCTCATTTATTGACTGAGACTTCAGTTAGAGACTTTTTTGCTCTGGGGGTGGTAATAACCATACCCATCCAGCCATCATACCAGTGAACTGCCTCAGGATGCTGAGCCAGCCTGGCTTCTCTGTGCCCAGGTATGCGGGACGCCGGAGTACATAGCACCAGAGGTGATCTTGCGTCAGGGCTATGGAAAGCCAGTAGACTGGTGGGCCATGGGCATAATCCTGTATGAGTTCCTGGTGGGTTGCGTCCCTTTCTTTGGAGACACTCCGGAGGAGCTCTTTGGGCAAGTGATCAGTGGTAGGTACCATCATCTGGTCCAGTGTGGAGTCAGTCCGGATCTACAAATATGATTTATGCATGCACCTGTGAGTCTCTGGAGCTCTTGTTCTAAATCTGTGAGTGTCTGATATGCTTGCTTCTTGGGTTTGGCAGTTGGAGTGGGGGTGTCTTTGTGGGTGCACACCCATGCACTGTGTCCCCTGAAGCTTGATCTGTCTGTGTTCACGTGACTCCCACTTATACATGGTATTCCTGATACCTAAGCTAGGCTTTTAGGGGTTCTGGGGTGGGACCTTTTTGCTTCCCTGTACTATCCTGGGGCTGCCTTCTGCATTTCTCCACTCTACCAACAATTTCTCTTTCCCTTTTCACTCCTGATGACATCAGATGAGATTGTGTGGCCTGAGGGTGATGATGCACTGCCCACAGAGGCCCAAGACCTCACCTCCAAACTGCTTCACCAAAACCCTCTGGAGAGACTGGGCACAGGTAGGTCATGCCTCACTCTCCTTTCTTACTTCTTGGAATGGGGAGATGGGTGGCCAGTTTTCACACCCTGAGATTCAGGGTTCAGGTGCAGGCAGGACCGCTGGATCCTAAAATTCTGTCCTGTGCCCTATATAGGTACAAAAAGAGAAAGGTACTGGAGCTAGGGTTTCTAGGCCTTTTTCAAGGTCAGCTTCCCCCTTGATTTCTCTTGATTTGCTGCCCCAGACTCTACACAGCTCATTCCACCCCTTAGCCCATGCCCTCCATGTATATAGGTGGTGCTTATGAGGTAAAGCAGCACCCATTCTTCATGGGACTGGACTGGACAGGACTTCTTCGCCAGAAGGCTGAATTTATTCCTCAACTGGAGTCAGAGGATGACACCAGCTATTTTGACAGTAAGGCTACTGATGGTATAAGGTAGAGTATAGGTCCCACCTGTTTTCTCAAAGATGTCTGTTCATACTTGGCATTGAAAGTAACTTTTCAGGACCTTGCTTAGGTCTTAGAGGGTCACAAGGATACTATCATCAGGGGCTCTGAAGCGAACTGTCTTGTATATCTGGCCTAGCCCGCTTGGAGCGATACCACCATATGGACTCAGAAGATGAGGAGGAAGTGAGTGAGGATGGCTGCCTTGAGATTCGCCAGTTCTCTTCCTGCTCTCCGAGGTTTAGCAAGGTACGACTGAGGAGTCCCAACCTAGAAGGTCAGGAAAAGAGGACTTACTGAGGGACATACCTGGGACAGGCTCAGGCACTGGGAACACCTCTAGGAAGACTGGAACAGAGATTTAGGGCTACACAGAACCACTCCAATTCCTCACATAAGAGGTGCCAGGATCAGGCCAAGTTAGACCAGTGGGATAATTATTTCCCCCGAGTAAAGGAAAGAACTTGTTCACATACCTCAGTGCCAGGGATATCTTTTGTGCTTTGGGAGGTGTGGTTGTCAGAGCTATCCCTATTGTGTCCCATGTGCCCACAGGTATACAGTAGCATGGAACGGCTCTCCCTGCTTGAGGAACGCCAGACACCACCCCCTACCAAGCGCAGCCTGAGCGAGGAAAAGGAGGACCGCTCAGATAGCCTAGGTTTGGCAGGGCTCAAGACCCGAGACCGGAGCTGGGTGATTGGCTCCCCTGAGATGTAAGCACCTAGTGCTCAGCAGAGTAGGTGGCACAGATTGGGAGGGAGGGGGTGCCTCTGAAAATGTATCCTGGGATGGGCATGGCAGTGAGACAGCATTCCCAAGGGCAGTCCTAGAAGAATGTCTGAGAGGACATTTTTTGTGACTGTAGCTCTCGTGTAACACAAGGAAGCCTGGGTGGGAAGAGGGGTACCACCCGGGTCATCTCACCCCAGGCCTCATGACTCACAGATTACGGAAGCAGCTGTCAGTGTCTGAGTCGTCCCACACAGAGAGTGATTCGAGCCCTCCAATGACAGTGCGACGCCATTGCTCAGGCCTCCTGGATGTGCCTCGCTTCCCTGAGGGCCCAGAGGAGGCTCGCAGCACTCCTAGGAGGCAGCAGCAAGAAGGCATATGGGTTCTGACACCCCCATCTGGAGAAGGAGCATCTTGGCCTGTCCCTGAACGGCCAGTGGAACGACAGCTGAAATTGGATGAAGAGTCTGTTAGCCAGAGTGGCAGTTCCTGGCCAGGTGTGCACAGTGGATAGCCAAAGGGCTTTGCTGAGGGATACTGCAGGGAGGGAGACTCAGCTACATCATTTCATTGTTTACTTGATCCCACAGTCATAGAGACCCGAGGCCGTGGGACCCCACAGTTGGCTGAGGGAGCTACAGCTAAGGCCATCAGTGACTTGGCTGTGCGTAGGGCTCGCCACCGGCTACTCTCTGGGGACTCTATAGAGAAACGCACCACTCACCCTGTCAACAAAGTAATCAAGTCTGCCTCAGCTACAGCCCTTTCCCTCCTCATTCCTGCAGGTGAGATCTCTGGAGAGCTAAGATCAAACTCATAAGAAAATAATTTGGAATCTCCATGGGCTTAAGAAGGGATGAGTGGCAGATACGTATGTGGGTGTGCATGTATCAGAGATTGTGTGTCATTTTGCTGTGAAGGTACAAGTCTCTGAAGATGTGTGTTGGTGTTTTGGGGTTGTGTGTGTGCCAGAGAACAGGAAAGCACCATGTAATAAATGCAGGCTTTGAGGCTGAGGGCTAATATGCGATTTCTGCCTCCATCACTAAAGGCTCTTAAAAGTTATTTAACCCTTTCAAGCTTCTTCATTTAAAAAATATGGATATTAGGGCCGGCCGTATAGCTCAGCAAACTAAGCACTTGCTTAGGTAAGCAATGCCACGCCGACTCTGCCCTTGGGTGCGCTGAGCTGGCGATGGAGTCCGGACATGGTTGCACACCCCTGTAATCCCAGCACTAGAGAGGCAGAAATCAGGAGGATCACTACGTCTGTGCTGTGTAGTAAGACCCTGAAGACAAAAAAAAAAAAAAAGAAAAAGAAAAAAAAAACTATTAAAAAATGTGGATATTAATAGTGGCTACTTCACAGGATAATTTTTCTTTCTTTCTTTCTTTCTTTCTTTCTTTCTTTCTTTCTTTCTTTCTTTCTTTCTTTCTTTTTTTTTTTTTTTAAATAGTCTCCCCTGCAGTTCAGGCTGGCTGTGAGCTCACTTCGTAGTCCAGGCTGGTCTTGAACTCACAATGATCTTCCTCAGCCTCCTGAGTGCTGGGATTAAAGGCATGTGTCGCCATGCACAGCTCATAGGATAATTGTGATGCTTAAATAAAGCACAAAGAGTATATATCATTCCTGATACATAAATGCTAGCTGCTGTTTCCTATCACCCAGGCCCCTATCTATATGAGCTTGGGAAGCTCTGGATAGATGAGACAGCTTTGTGGGTCAGGAGTTGTGGAGAAGATGCACCTGGGCTTTAGATCTATCTGTAACTAGAGCTGGGCAGGACTCAACAGAGAAGACAGAGGGCCAGCCTATGAGCTAGACCAAGGCCGGTGACCCACTAAGTCCTGGCTTCTTCTTCTCCAGAGCACCACACCTGTTCTCCACTGGTCAGCCCTATGTCCCCGCACTCCCAGTCATCCAACCCGTCATCCAGGGACTCTTCTCCAAGTAGGGACTTCTTGCCAGCCCTTGGCAACCTGAAGCCTCCCATCATCATCCACCGAGCTGGCAAGAAGTATGGTTTCACTCTGCGGGCCATTCGTGTCTACATGGGTGACTCAGATGTCTACACTGTGCACCACATGGTGTGGGTATGTCTGGCCATCTAGACCTGTTGTCTCCCAGTTTCATCACTTTTCTTCCTTCCCCTTAGCAGAGCCTCTGTGTCCTTTCTTTTGTTGCTGTACCCACTATGCACAGAGGTCAAAGGGTGGTGGTGAAAGGGGTCAGGGCTAAGCAAAAACAAGCCCCACACAAGCCCCACACTTCCTGTTTAAGCTCCAGATTAAGAACTTTTCTCTTGCTGGAATAGCATGTGGAAGATGGAGGTCCAGCCAGTGAAGCAGGGCTTCATCAGGGTGACCTCATCACCCACGTCAATGGGGAGCCTGTACATGGTCTGGTGCATACAGATGTGGTGGAGCTGATCCTGAAGGTTAGTCCTAAGAATGCTGCCTGCTGTAGTCCTTGAAAGACCTCAGCCTTAGGGGGAGCAAGGGGGAGGGTATGGCACTGGGTTTTCTCCAGAAGGCAGTACATTCACTGGCTAAGGCCTAGGGATTTTAGCTATAAGTAGAACTGTCAAACAGGCCAAGGGGACTCTTCAGTGTCTTCCTACCCCAAACCACTCTGAGTGCCAGTGGAAGCAATTTCCTAATTGGAGAGAGTGAAAATCGATCTTGTTCAGACATGTAGATGCAGGGTCAAAAGCCATGTCAAAGGTGAAGGTCAGGAGAAAGAACCCCACCCTATCATGGTTTAGCCTCATCCTCTGTTGTGCTTCCCAGAGTGGAAACAAGGTATCTATTTCAACAACTCCTCTGGAAAACACCTCCATTAAAGTGGGGCCGGCTCGGAAAGGCAGCTACAAGGCCAAGATGGCCCGAAGGAGCAAGCGGAGCCGGGGCAAGGATGGGCAAGAAAGGTAAGCAAGACTTACTCCAGCATTTGCTCTAAGCACCAGATGTTGGCTTGTGCTGGATGTCTTAGCTTTGGGCCCAGAGTATTTTATGCCCTGTGCATCAGCTCAGCTGTTGACTCCTTTCTCTGCAGAAAAAGAAGCTCCCTGTTCCGGAAGATCACAAAGCAGGCCTCCCTGCTGCACACCAGCCGCAGCCTTTCTTCCCTTAACCGCTCTTTGTCATCAGGGGAGAGTGGGCCAGGCTCTCCTACACACAGCCATACCCTTTCCCCCCGATCTCCCACTCAGGGCTACCGAGTGGCCCCTGATGCTATACACTCAGGTACAAAGGGCTCTATGCAGAGTAGAAACAACCTCCTGGGAAATAGGGAAAAATCTGGACTCTGTTTCCTACATGTCCCACTCTGAATTTGTTTCAGCCCCTGAAAAGTCCAGTATTCTTGGGAGGAGTTGATGAAGGGAGGGTGTGACTTTGTTTCTGTAGAAACAAAGTAGTCTGGAACCATGGTGGAACACTTCAAGGCTGAACCCTCAGACTCAGTCTCTTGCCTCTCAGTCACTTACTGCACCTAACAAGCCTCTGTTTTTGTCTTTTTGTGTAAAGTGGGAGGAAATTCATCGCAGAGCAGCTCACCCAGTTCCAGCGTGCCCAGTTCTCCAGCTGGTTCTGCGCACACACGGCCCAGCTCCCTCCATGGTCTGGCTCCTAAGCTCCAACGCCAGTACCGCTCTCCACGGCGCAAGTCAGCAGGCAGCATCCCTCTGTCACCACTGGCCCACACCCCTTCTCCTCCACCAGCAGCTTCCCCTCAGCGTTCTCCATCACCACTGTCTGGCCACGGAGCCCAGGCCTTTCCAGCCAAACTTCACTTGTCACCTCCACTTGGCAGACAGCTCTCCAGGCCCAAGAATGCAGAGCCACCTCGTTCACCATTACTTAAGCGGGTGCAGTCTGCTGAGAAACTGGCAGCTGCACTGGCTGCTTCTGAAAAGAAACGAGCCCCTTCCCACAAGCATGGGCTTGACCTGCCCCACTGTGAGCTAAAGAAGGAACTGCCACCCAGGGAAGCCAGCTCTCTAGAGGTAGTTGGAACCAGGGCTGTGCTGTCTGGGAAGGGTGCACTGCAAGGGAAGGGAGTGCTGCAGTCTGCTCCTTCTCGGGCCTTGGGCACACTTCGGCAGGACCGAGCTGAACGACGAGAGTCACTGCAAAAACAGGAAGCTATTCGTGAGGTAGATTCCTCAGAGGATGACACCGATGAGGAGCCAGAGAGCAGCCAGGGTGTACAGGAGCCAAGCTTGGCACCCAACCTAGAAGTGGGCCAGAATCTACCCCCTAGAGGAGCAGCAGAGGATGGGAAAGAGAAAACAGTCTTGCCTAAGGACCCAGGGAACCAGAGTCCAATGGCCCCAGGCCTACGGACAGGGGTCATTGTAGGATTTTCTAGAATAGAAGGTCCTGCTCTCCCCCAGAGGAGTCTCGAAAACTCACAGGCCTTTGAGGAGGTTACCAGCTCCTCTTTACCACCCTCCAGCCTGGAAAGGTCTGGACCTACCAACCTCCCCACCAGTGAAGGCTGCTTAAAGGCCCAGCACCTCCACACCCAGGCACTGACAGCACTTTGTCCCAGCTCTTCAGAATGCATCCCCACCATCTGTTCTGCCAGCTCCACCACTGGGATGCCAGGCACATGGTCCTGGAAGTTCCTTACTGAGGTCCCAGATAAGGTATCCCCAAGCAGAAAGACAGCAGTAGGTGAGCTAGCCAGTTCTCAAGATTTGGATACCACAGCTCTGGTTCATCCTAAGAATCTGTTTTCTGGAGAAGAGGATAAGTCACAGTCACTCAGTTCCCCTGGGTTGGCCTGTCCACCTCATGAGGTTCTCACCCAAAACCAGCTATGGGAGTCAGATTGTGTACAAGTGAAGAAAGAAGAGCCATCCCTGAGCATCACCAAAGTGCCTGATGCCTCAGGTGACGGAAGGCAGAATCCTCCACACAGAGGCTGCCCACTCACCCAAGAGACTGAACCCCACCTGCTCTGGAGGGGCCAAGAACCAGGGAGCCATCAAAAGCATCAGGACATCACACTGACATCTGATGAGATATTAAAGCAAACATAGCAGTTGTTGTCATATCTTGCACTTAGATCTGTGTAATACACACTCCTGAAAACCATCTGTTTTTTGCCTGCTTCTTTCCTTAAATTATCATATATATGACTAGAAATATAGTGGAGATGGACAGTTCCACCCTCAGTTGAAGGACACCTAAATCTAGAGTCACTTCTCAGAGACTATGAGCTCAAACATGAATAATAGGTGATAGATAGTGTGCTGGGAATGGAAGAGTAGAGGTAGGTTTATGAAGGAATGTCCAGAGTGCAGCATATATATGTGGTATGTTCAAGGAACCAAAAATAATTTAAAGTAAAAATGGATCTACAGATTAAGAAGGGACCATATCTAATGGTTCGCCAGGAATTTAGACTTTATGGGTGATGGAGAACCAAAGAAGGCTGTGTAGAAACGGATACTCCTACTTTACAGATAAGCTCAAGGCTTTTCTGCTTCAAAGTAAATAGCTTACACATAGCTAGGATCAGAGCTTAGGTTTATTTTGATTCTGGAATTCACATCTAACTTGGAGTACCTCTTAGCCATTAAACGAGAAAAGAATGATACAAGGACATACAGTTTAACTTGGGATGTATTTGAGCTCTCTATGGGACATCAAGAAGGAACTGGATGAATGAGGGAGAGAAATCTAGACAGATGAAAATCATCAGTGTATCAGGAGTGATGCTTTCAGGAACATTGGCATTTAAGACCAAGAAAGAAAATTCAGAAGCGGCAGCCAGGAGAGAATCATAAAATCCAAGAGAGGAAAGTTTCAAAATGGATAGCGGGGTTGACTAAATTCTAAAAGGTCAAGTGAGATAAAAATAGAAAGTTGCATAAGTCCTGTTTGTAGCCATTTCTGGCAGGGCTGTTTAGGTCCCAGCACTTCAGGTGCACGTCATGTGCAGCCCTCAATAAGTACAACTGTATTTGCACAAAAGAAGGGGACAATATGGTGGGACCAAGGTAGAGAGAACTCTTTAACAGTCGTATCCCAAGGCAAGGAGACAAGGTCAATGGGAGTGCCCGGGCTAGAAGAGGAATGTCTGTGAGGAACCCCGAAATGCAAACCTATCTTATGCTGATTGTTGTATTAACCCCACAATCCAACATCTAGGTCCGGAAGTGAGGCATCGGGCAGCTTGAAGACCAGGAAATAATACACCTCAAGGCCACTAGCTGGCACCTATGGAATCCTGATGCTCTTTGCTGTCCTAGATAGAGAGGGTAGTGGCTTCCAGAGGGCAGGCATTCCCATGATGGCACAGCCCACACGTGGGGTGGAAAGCATTTCAAACTTCAGCACCTTCAACTTCCTCCTCCAGTTACTCAGCTGACCGTGGGCTGCCTGCATTGAACAATGGGAAGATGGCCCACATATCACCACCTGGAGGATAGCTAAGAAGAGAGTGCCAGTGACTGAGGATCTGGTCAGAAGCACACCAGACCACAAGTGTGGGGAGGGCCAGATAACCAAACACTGTTAGGAAGATGGGGTTGGGGGGAACTCTACCTACTATAAGTGCTGGTGGCGCTGCCTTTGAGAAACACTGCTGGATTATCCCACAAGGATTGAGGATTTTTCCAAAAGGAAACTTTCAGATTTGTGGTTTAGGAAGTTCCTTGAATACTGTGTAGACAGGCTAGACTGGAATCCATAGGGTGACCCAGGGTGTTAGCCTTAAGTAAAATGACAGTATGGAGTCGGCTCTAGTTGAGGGAAGGAGGAAGGATGCACTGTGGGAAAGGATGCAGAATTACCCATCAGGAAGGGCTGTATGAAATAGATTGCCCAGGGAATGTGCAGAATGAAAAGGCCCTCTCGGAGGCCATTGAGATTAGCAGAGAGGACAGCAAGTGAAGGGCATGGTAGAAAATGAATCTGGAAGATACCAGGTCATTTTAAGAGTTTTGTAATTAAGCCAAGTGCAGTGGCTGTCCTACCAGCTGCTTTAAAGGCTGAAGCAAGAGGATCACTTGAGCTCGAGTTTGGACTCAGCAACACAGCATAAATTCCATCTCTTTTAAAAAGAATTTTGTGATGCACTGTAGAAGAAAAGTTATTAAATGTTTTACACAGGTTCAGGTTTGTATTTTGCAAATAACTGGTTTATATGAAACTGAACTTGAAAGCATGAATGGAAGGGAGGACTCTGGCATTAGGGTTAGACATAGTGAATAGAGATCAGATACTCTCATTGATATTCAAGATAAAATTAATACAGATTGGTAAAGGGTTTCATATAGATAAGCAGAGCTATCAAGGATGGTGACTTATTTCTGACAGTTACATGAATTAGAATTCCATTCAACTATTAAACAATAGAATGAGGGCTAGGACCACCAGGTAGCAACTCTGAATTCAGCACTACAACCCCTTCATAATTTAACAGTTGGGAAGGAAAGGAATTATGTGGCAACTGGCAGATGGTGAGAAGGAATTCAACTTTTTCCTCTGTGAACAAGCCTGAAGTGCAGGTGAGACACGTAAGCATCCAATGAGTTTAGAAGCTAGGCAAGAGGTTCAAAATCTCAATGTCCCAAGCATGTAAGTGGGAACAACTCAAGATTGAAAGAAGTCATCACAGTTCATAGTAATAGTTTTTTTTTAATCTTATGAGATAGAGTCTTACTATGTAGTTCAGGCTGGCCTTAAACACACAATATAGTCCAGGGTGACCCTGAATTTGCAACAAACATCCTGCCTCAGATTCTGGACTGTTGGTTTTACAGTTTACCACTATCCCCAGCTTCACATCAACAGTCCTGAAGTTTAAAATCTAGTTTAAATAAATAAAAATAGTGCAGAGGAAGAACACAGGCAAGGTCATTCAGAACCACTGGTTCTTCCCCTGCTCAATCTGATTTTGTAATTGGGTACACATGTGAGGCCACAGGCTCATGGCTGAGAGGTGCACTGCCCAGGTAAGAGGCTGTGTGCCAATTATGTTCCCCGTAAATCAGAACCCTAAAGTTCCTTGGAGTGTGGGGCAAGAGGAGCCCCAGCCTCCAGATACAATGTAGGAACACTTCTAATTCTGAGCAAAACTACATGAAGAGAACCAGTAAACAAATGGGAAGAGAGCAGAAAGTAGCTCTGTTTTTTTTTTTAATTTATTTATTTTACATTTATTGTGTGTGTGTGTGTGTGGCCAGCTCAGCCCACCAGGGGGCGGGGCTGGCTGGCATGTGGTGCTGGGGGATTGAACCGCGGTCCCTGTGCTTTGCTAAGCTTGTTCTAGTAGGTGCTTTAGACCACTGAGCCATCTCACCAGCCCAGTGGCTCTGTTTTAATCTCACTAAATATCTGAGTCTATGTCCTGTTTTGGGTGGAGAGAACACCATGCCATGACCTCTGGGGGCCCAGTTCAGCCCTAGGACTTGTCTTTTGGTGCTTACCAAAGAGGTGCATTCTAATGATTTTCAGCACCCTCAAATGCTTATCTTGTCCCCTTCCCAAGCCTGCCCCCAACCTACCCCCTTCATAGCATGAAGACAAGAAAGTGTTTTTATTACAATGTCTTTATTGCATTACGGAGCAAATTGGCCAGACTATCCCCTCTTGGGGAAGGTAAAAAACAAAATGCCCAACCAGTATGTTATTACCACTTACCTTCCCCCGCCCTTCCCACAACTGCACAGCAATGTCTGAACACATCTGGTGACACAAACAATTTGCAAAAGTGGTCTAGGAACTACAGTATGAATTGTCCCAACACAAGACACACAGGTGGCTTCCTTGTGAATCATATTTTTATGTAAACTACATGAAATCTTTTTGGACTACATCAAAGACAACAGAAAAACAGATTTTTCACAAGTAACAACGGCACCAAAATCACATGCTGGAATTTGTAAGGAAACAATGTTGTCTGTCACAAGTGGCTGGAGATCAAGGTGAGCAATTGGCAGCAAGAGACCTATATGCAGGTCCCCTTTGGACCCTCTGGTTTCTAAGGCCTACTCTGGAGTCTTAACTGGTAACAGAACAACTTAGAAAACAGGATTTGCCCAGATGCAATTCCTGGCTCAACAGAACACAAAGTTGTTTTCTTGCAGCAAGAACAGGAAACATGGAAGACACCAAACTGGCTCTTAAAGCTTTTTCAGAGTGTCTGAGGTCTAAAGTAAATGGAAAATCCCATAATGTCTTGGGACAGGGAGTAGAAATGTTTAGAAGTCTTCATCCTTGGCCTAGTCAGTGACAAGAACACAGGCAACCTACCAAGCCATGGCAAATTTTTGGTACCTATGGCCAGGAAGATGCCAGATGACGTCTTCTGATAAAAGTGCCACCTGGAAAGGAAGGGCCTAGGACCTGTGTCTAGCCATCCCCATTCTGTTTTCAGGTTGAAGGCTGGCTTATTTAGCCAGAATGATGAACCCCTCTGATCTCACACTATGTCTCTACTTCTGTCACAGTAAGATTGCAGATAAGATACCAAGAGATTCCCAGGGCCCAAATCAAGGGATATGATGTAGATTAGACTCCTAAGAAAGCCAAGACTTGCTCTCAAGCCACAGGACGGAGGAGGAGCATCTTGCTCCTAACATACTTGGAGCCCAGTGGTTGGTATACTGGCCCCAATGTCATTTTCACTGGTTCAGGATCAAGCAAACCATGTGACAAATGGAGAGAAAGGACAAATTCCAATTTCTCAAATCGTCTTGGTTCTTAGAGTCTACAAAGCAATAAATTCAAGATTTGAAAAAAGGGGTAAAAAGGAATGAACAACTGACAGAACAGCATCCCTTCTCCATAACCCAGCCCAAGCATAGATACACAGCACCTGCTCACCCTATATAGCCTGTGTCTGTCAGCAAGGTCCAGACTCACACTCACCAACACTGCAGGGCTATATCCTGCTATATTTAAGATATTTAGAACACACAAGAACTGTATAGGAGAGATTCCTTGCACCCAATCTTGACTCTCAACTGGTATTAAATAGGTTCAACATCAGGTGCAAACCACTTAGGCATGGCAGCAGCCATTAGCCTGGCATCCTCGGTAAAACTTTCAGCTAGATTTTAATCTGGCAGTTTAGGGAAACAATGTGCTGGCTGTTAGTTTAGGGCTTTTTAAGTCAGAATAATAATGGAGGGGTTCATTTTTCCTGACCTTATCCAATCCTGAAACTCCAACATGAACAAGGAAAAATAAAAAGCACACCCTTTTTTTCCTATCTTCATTGTTAGAAACTGGAAATTTTTCCAAAACTTTTAATCTGTCATGGTTCATTCTAGCCACTGTCACCCAAGTAAGTGCTCAGATAAAGTAATACCTTTCAGCCCCCAAACAAGAGCTTTCCTGCCTATATAAGCCTTATAGACCAAGAACTTGTACTGGCTACTCCTGTAGCTCAGCCCAGATGGCTGACTGCACAGCCCTAGCTCAAATGGTTGACTCACACCAAGCACATTATGGTTCCAGGACTGGTTCAAGGGCAGCTGTACTCTGTCAAATGAGCGTGGGGCATAAAGGAGTCAGGAGTTGATGCCTACCCTTCACTCTGTTCAGCCAGCTTCACTCAGCTAAAAGGTTGAAACCATATGGAGCAGAAGATTCCTGGCCTAAAATCACAACCACTGGAGCATGAGGGCATTTGCACTTTGCCTGAATGGCAAGATAGCAAAAAGGCAAAGACAAGAGCTTCCAGATGGCTTCTACTAACATTCTAAACTCAAAGTCACCTTCTCTCTTTCCTGCAAAAACAGGGCCCTAGAACTGATTTTCTGCAGTCTGTGACACAATGTGATTCCTTCTTCTTAGCCACCTATGACTCCCCAGTTCTACCAGCAAAGCACAGGAGATGAAGGGAAATTAAACCATGTTAACTTAAGCCATATTGCTCCTGCAGGGCCTGTTTTTTTTTTTTTTTTTTTTTTGTTGTTGTTGTTGTTTTTAAACAGGGTCTCACAATTTACAGTTCAGGCAGACCTTAAACTCACCTTAAACTCAGCCAAGGCTGACCTTGAACTTGCAGTGATCTCCTGCCTCAACCTCCCAAGAGTGCTGGGATTATAGGCATGCACCACCACACCTGGCCTCTTGCAGGGCCTTTAAAAATGGGGAAGCACATATAAGAATGTCTTTCTATATTTGGTATATCAAGCCATCTAAAAGCACTGGATTGCACTTCTTCTTTACTCATACAAACAAGTTACAAAGGTTTCAAACAATAGACCATTCCTTAGGCTAAGGGAACACCACACAAGCACCAACTTCATTTTATGATTCAAAGTTCACTATCTGCACAAAAAGAATGCTATTCCTCATCTCAGATACAAAGTAGGACAGAAGAAAATGCACTGACAGATTTTAGTGTTTGCTAAGTCACATTTCTAGTTCTCTTATTTTCAAGTTTTGGTAGAGAAGCCTGCATCCAACTACTAGTGCCACCTTCTCTGTTTAGACCTTGGTCTGGCAACAAACATTGCTTTGTTGGTTTCTGAACAATATGTTTCTTTAGAGAGGGCAGATAATGAGATGGTAAAGCCTAAGCTGTTAACTATGTCTATAAGAAATAAAAGTACCTTCAATTGAAGGATCTGTGTTTTCTTTTGCGGGGAGCAGGGTATGTTTTTTTACCCTGTTGGCTTAGTTTTTTTTTTTAAATGAAATCACAAGTCTCCCTATTTTCCTTTGGTTGCCTTTACACTGTATCACCGACAACCTTGTTTTGGGAAAAAATGTGACTATCAGAACTCCCAACAGAGTTGAAGACCAAAAGAGATCTTGTCTCTTCAGAGGTTTTTGAATCCCACCCTCTACCCTCAAGCCCAGTCTGTTCTGGTGAGGGTACCTGGCTAAATAGAGTCAAACGCCCCCAATGAAACAGACTTTCCAAAAAACAGCATCTGCTTCCATCTTCGTATTTCAGTGCAGTGGCACTGCTAAGTCCCAGAGACCCCAGGCCCCTTATTTCCCCATCCTGGCCAGCTACTGCTTGGCCTTTCCACGTCACATTCACAAAATCACTTCTTGTGCAAAACAAGCAGTCCATGTAGAAAGAATGCCCACATAGTCTAATAAAAACTAGAAAAATGCTATCACGCTCTCTTTATCTGCACAGCGAAGGCATCTGTGCGTGGACAGGGTAGGCAAGCCTGACGTTGAGGGAGTCATTGTGCTGAACCAGGGATGTCTGCTGGTAGTGGAGCACCAGCTCCTTCAGTGAGCTGTACAGGTTGTAGGGCTCTGCGAAGCCATATCCCCGAGCAGTGCTGTAGATCACACAGTGCTTCACTTCCCCGTCGGCACTGCAATGATATACCACAGTAAACACATTAAGGCAGACAGCAATAGATAGAGGAACAATAAATGGTCAGAAATCTGACAGCAGTTGTTATACTAAGGAGATTCAGAAGCGTTTGTCAACCAAAGCTTAGTAAATTGTGTTCCCCTCACCCTCTTATACACCTGCCCACAAATACATTAAAACAACCATATATCTAAGGATTTTATTTCTCAACTCTCCATTTTATTCACTGACCAGTATTTTCTATCCTTACATTAGGACCTCAAGGTCTTACTGTATGTCTGTACTAAGTATTGAAATCAAGAGGTGTGAGTACTACAATTTGTTTCTACATTTTCAGGATTGTTTTGACTAGTCTAGGTGCCCTCCCTTTTAATATGAATTTCAGGAACACCTTATCATCTGCAGATATCCAGCTGGGATTTTATAGGATTATCCTGAATGTGTGTAATCAACCTGGAAACTATTGCTGTCTTAAGTATTCTTAATACTCAGGATGTCTTTTCATTTATTAAAGTCTTCTTTAACTTCTTTCCATGATGTTTTGTAATTTTGCTGTACAATTCTATTTATTTATTTATTCATTTATTTTTGCAGTGCCAGGGATCGAACTCAGGACCTTGCACTTGCCAGGCAGGCACTTATTCCACCAAGCTATCTCCTCAGCCCTCGCTGTACAATTCTTTTGTTTTATTCCTAATTATCTCATCATTTTGATGCTATTATAAATGGCATGTCTTTTTTGTTGTTTGGGGGGATTTGTTTTTTTGTTTTGTTTTTTTGAGGCAAGGTCTCATGATGTAGTATAGACTGGCTTCAAACATACTATGATCCTCCTGCCTCAGCCTCCCAAGTGCTGGAATTATAAGAATGTGCCACTACACCCAGTCTCATTTCATTTTTGGATTGTTCATGCTAACATATAGAAAGGCACAATAATATATTTGTATTGTGTAACCTGTAACCTTTATGAACTCACTTCTAAATTTATTTCTTACTTTCCCAATCTAAATATCTTTTCTTCTTCTTGCCTAACTGCCCTGGTTGAAGCCTCCTATACAATGAGCACGAGCAGTGCCATGCTAGGAGTGGGCATTCTGGCAAGCAGTTGTTCATCATTAAGTATAACATTAGCTGTGGGTTTTTTACTGATACACTGTTATCAGAGGATAAAAATTCTCTCCAATTGCTGGCTTCTTTTTTGGTTTTTTTTTTTTTTTTTTTTTTTGCGGAACTGGGGATTGAACTCAGACCCTTGCGCTTGCCAAGGAAGCACTTATTCCACTGAGCCATCTCCCCAGCCCCTCTTCAGAATTTAAAAAAAAAAAAAAAAAAACATGAAAAAATGTTGGATTTTGCAAAAACCATTTCCAAATCTATTGAGGCTATCATGTAATTTTTGTTCTTCATTAATATGGTTTATTACATTAACTGCTTTTCTTGGGTTGAAGCACCCTTGCATTCTCAGGATGAATCCTATTCAGTCATGGTATCTAATATTTTTCATATGGTACTGGAGCTCCCTTGCTAATCATTCATTATTTTTTTTAACATCCTGGAAAGCCAGGACACAAGTGCCTACCTGGCAAGCGCAAGGTCCTGAGTTCAATTCCTAATATGCAAGAAAAAAAAATTCTCAAAAGCCATATCCCTGTTGAATGTTGCAGATAAGCTCTATAACTGTTTTTCTCCTGATATCTGTGTCTGGTTTTGGTGTCAAGGTAATACTGCTCCATACAATGAATTCTAGACACTCCACATTCAATGATTGAGTTCCATTCCTGTAACTAAGTTGCTAAATGAGAAACTGTCTTTAACATTATATACAATATTTGAAACAGGCTGAGGAGATAGTTCAGCAGCATAAGCAAGTGACTGGTAAGCACAAGGTCTCTTGTTCAATCCCCAGTACTACCAAAAAAAACCCCAAACAAACAAGCAAAGAAATGGTCAAAGGAAATTCCAACTTGATGACTTTGCTTTTCATTTGCATAATTCTTATATACAGTCCTATAATGTGTAACAACATAAAACTACAGAGCTTTATAGTACAATCAGCAAGAATTACAGCACTGTATAAACAAGTCATACTATACAAAATATACTGAGGGTCTATAAACAAGATGTAAAGAACTGTTAAAAAAAAAAAAAAAAAAGATAGGTAGTAAGTCCAAGCAGTGGGTTGTAAATCTGAACATCACATCATGGTCCTAAGTACAAAGAATTGTTAAATAGGGAGGTTACTACATGAGGAATTGCTGTAGAATATCTTCTATTGTTTAGAAGTGTTGGTAAAAGATTGGTGCTTGTTTGTTATTTTTGGTCTTTTTGAAATGTGGCTTCACTATGTGGTTCAAACTGGCCTTGAACTTACTTTTTAGTATTTTTCTTTTAAATATGTAGTAAAAGTCCACCAGTAAAGTCACCGGGACCTGGGGTTTGCTTTTGTTGTTTTTCTTTCTTTTTTTTAGTATAAGGTCTACAGCATCTCACTACACAGATCAGATTCATAGTGATCCTCCTGTTTTCAGCCTGCCAAGCCCTGGGATTACAGGCATGTGCCACCACGCCCAGCCTCAGTCACTGTCTCAGCACGCCCCAGGGCAGACCCGGTGTGGCATGCAGGATGGGGGATCAAACCCCGGCCCTTGTACTTGCAGGTGCATTAGTTCACTGAGCTACCTGGCTGGCCCTAATTTTTTTTTAATTAATAATTCAACTCCTTCTTCTATTTCTAGATTTTCTAATTTCCTGGAATCAGTTTTGGGAGTTTGTGTGCTTCCAGAAATTTGCCCAACAATAAATATAGGTGGTTTAAATTCTTGACATATAACTATTTCTTTATATCTTTTTTTATTCTTCTTTTTTTTTTTTTAATGTGTGTGTGTGTGTATGTGTGTGTGTGTGTGGCCAGCTCAGCCCACCAGGGGGCGGGCTGGCTGGCATGTGGTGCTGGGGGATTGAACTGCAGTCCCTGTGCTTTGCCAAGCTTGTTCCAAGTAGGTGCTTTAGACCACTGAGCCATCTCACCAGCCCTCTTTTTTTATTCTTATAAAAAATTTCTCCCTCCATTGGCCCCACCTGTAATCCCAGCACTCTGGAAGGCTGAGTCCAAAAGATGAAAAGTTCAAGCCCAGCATAAATAACCTGACAACTTAGCAAAATGACATGTCAAAAATAGAACTATTTTTTAAAGGGCTTGGTATGTAACTTGGTGCAAAGAGCCAGAGTTCAATTCCCAGCACTGCTAGGAAAACAACAATAGGATTAGGGCTGGCCAAATAGCTCAGTGGATTAAAGTGCCTGCAAGCAGGCAGGGGCCTGTGGTGCCAGCCCCACCCCCAGGGCATCCTGAGATGACAACTGAGACTAGGGCGTGGTGGCACACACCTATAATCCCAGTTCTTGGGAGGCTGTAAACAGGCGGATCACTAGAGTCTGATCTAGTAGTGAGACCCTGAGCACCCTGTAAAAAAAAAAGATCACTATGAATCTGACCTAGTAGTGAATTGAACACCCTGAACACCCTGTAGACCCTTTCCTAAAATACAAAACAAAAAAAAGGATTACGAATTCTCTCTACCTGACTTTCTGTACATGCATTGCTCATTGCAGGTCTTTAGTCTGAGAAAGCCTGAGAGTTTAGTTACTTCATATGCTTCTTTATGATATAAACAAATTAAAGTAGAAAAGGAAGTGAGCTGAATCTTAATGTCTTATTATGAAACATGATTTTATTTTAAAGAGAATAAAAATATATGATATTAGAAACAATACAGATTTTTTTTCCCCCAGAACCGGGGATTGAACTCAGGCCCTTGCGCTTGCCAGGGAAGCACTTATTCCACTGAGCCATCTCCCCAGCCCCCAAATTAAAGAAAACAAGATGATAGGAATTCAACAATGGTTGTTACGTTGCATGTTGCTGTCTTTAAAATAGTTGCTTGGATTACCAGATATAAGCATGTAAAATGTGTCACAATCTGATGCCACTGCCATGTGCCATTCAACAAAAAGGCAGAGATCTTCAATATAAGCAGCAGCATTTGAGCCTTACTAATGTGTATGCCAAGTTTCAACTTGTTTGGTGCGTTAGTTGGTTGGGAGCAATGGCTGAGACAAGACATGTTTTGGAGTGTGCTATAAACCATGGGTCACAACCAACACCTTCCCTGGAATTGTGCTACTTCAGACTGCAGCTTTCTAAGAAATGTCACCACAGGAGATGAAACTTGGGTCTACGATGATGCTCCCAGGACCACATTTCAGAGTTCTCGCAAGAAACCATCCTTTCTCCTCATGCAAAAAAAGTGCATCAATTTACCTGAATGGAATTGTACAAGTTCAGTCTGCACTACACACACTACAGTGAACTCTAAGTAATATAAGAAATCATGTAAATCGAAAGTGGACTAAGAAATGGACAGTTTCATGCTCCATCATGACAACACTCCTTATCACACAGAGCTTCTGATACAGCAATTTCTGCCAAGTAAAAACACTATGGTGCACCATCATCCGCCTTATTCACTGTATCTGGCACCATGCCCCTTCGGGGTCTTCCCCAAAGTCAGACTGCCCATGGAAAGGTAAAGCATTTCAATTGATTGAGGACATCAAGGCGGCCACAACAGCACAACTAAAGACGCTTATAAAGAAGGACTTCCAAAACTGCTTCAGAAAGTGGTAAGAATGATGGGATAAATGTGTTCAAAGATAGGAAGAGAATCTGAAAGGGGGTTAATGGCAATGTACCTTTTACAGTAATAATTTTTAAAATTTTATACATTTACTGTATTTATTTATTGAATGTGTTTGGTACAGGGTCACACTACGCAGCTCAAACTCATAATGATCCTCCTGTTTTCAACCTCCCCAGAGATGGGATTACAGGCATGTGCCACCATGCCCCTTCTCAGTGGCCTGTTCAGCACACCCAAGGATGGGGCCGGCGTGGCATGTGGTACTAGGAATCGAACCCCAGTCCCTGCGCTTGCCTAAACAGGCACTTAGTCTGCTGAACTATCTCATTGGCTCTTCACTGTATTTATAATCAGACCTCAATATGATTATTTTAAATTTGCTATGAGATTCTTCTGAACTGACCTTATTCAGATCCCTACTTCAGCAAATGTCCAAAGTATACTGGGAGATCAATGGATGGTGGTGAACAATTGGAAATCTTTACAGTGCCAACCTCTCTTTTCCCTAACTATCCTCAATCTGAACTCCAATACGAAGTGGGGCAATTTTCACAAGCAAGGGAAACCTATATACTGCTATGGAAGAGACTGTTGCTAAGGGAAGGAGAACATGAAGACAGCTCTCCAAGAGTTCCTTTGTTTCTCAGGATTAGCAAAGCTGATGGACAGTGCCTTCCACAGCCAAGTCCTTAACCCACAGGCTGCCAACCAACAACACAACAACCTGTAGTAAGAATAAAAAATTGAGCTTACCACCTTCCTTTTCTTAGTATTCTTTTTTTCGGTGAAACCGGGGATTGAACTCAGGCCCTTGCACTTGCCAGGGAAGCACTTACTCCACTGAGCCATCTTCCTGGCCCCTTCTTAGTATTCATAAAAGAACCCAAATTTTACAAAATAACCCTCTTCTAACACTTCCACTCAGATAACCTGAGAAGCCCAGGTCAAAGAGAAATGTTACAAGCAGTTTCCTCTTGGAATGACAGTAATCCAATTCATTTTTCCACTTCTCCCCACTTTTGCCCAGACATAATCATTTATTCTTTCACAGTTTGGCTCTAATGAGTCTTCATGGAACCTTTCCTTTTTTTTTTTTTTTTTTTTTTTGTTTTTTTTTTTTTTTTTTTTTGTGGTATTGGGGATTGAATTCAGGACCCTGCGCTTGCCAGGCAACCACTTATTCTACTGAGCTATCTCCCTGGCCCCTATTGAGTCTTCTCTAAAACATCCCAATAAACTTTTCTCCCATGAGAATTAATAGTTTTTCATGTGCACAGTCTACTAATGATACCCATTTCATCATTCTATTTATCTCAGATATTTTATAAAAATTTTATAAAGCCTGGTGCAGCTAAAATATGTTTTTTGTTTTTTGTTTTAGGCAGAACCGGGGATTGAACTCAGGCCCTTGCACTTGCCAGGGAAGCACTTATTCTACTGAGTCATCTCCCCGGCCCCAAATATGTGGGTTTTGAAAGCTGGTAAATTTGGATTCAAATTCTGAATTTATGACATAGATAGAAAACTGAAGGCAAAATGTGAAGCATTGAGTACAGGCACTATGGCTCTCTTTCTTCTGTCCTCTCCACCTACCCTCTTTGAGGGCACTGTTGCTTTGTCATCTTCGCTTACCTTCTGCCATGTCCGTCTTTAGCATCATTATCTCCTAACAGTATTAGTAGGTAACACTTATTATGTACCAGCAATGTCAAAGCATATTATATTGTGCATATTAAGTTATTTAATCCTTGGAAAACCCCCAAAGCAGATACTTTGATTAGCATCTTTCTTTTACTGATTAAAAAATTAGGCAAAGCAGCAGCAGAACCCAGATTTGAGTGCTCTGTCTCTGGTCCCACAGTTTGCCCTCGTGATCATCCTATTTCCTTTCCAGGCCTGGACTCTGTCGATGGCATCTCATCATCTCATCATGCAACCTCAGTCTCTGAGTCTTTAAAAAAAAAAGTCATAAAATTATCTTAAGGAAAATACACCCATATTTTCTATCACTACATCAATGGATTAATCTTCCATTTTAAAATTTAGATACAGTTTCTCTAATGAAGGAAAAACAGTACTATTTAATGAAGACTTCCCTAATCTGATCATGGAAACCCAAGTTAGGCATACAGGACACTACTGAAGAATTAAGTGAATTGTTTATCCTGTAAATTTAACTCCCCAAGATAATTTTAGATATCATCTTTCCTAATTCATTTTTCACAAAGAAGACTTACACCACAGAGCAGGCATAGCAGCCTTTCTTGCTGCTTTCCCGGATTAAGAAAGCGCCATCAGGTTTCCCATAGAGCAAGTCCTCTGCTTGCACCCGATTGATGTCCTCCACAAACCAGGTTTTCTCATCATAATGTGGCAGGTTTTCATCTTCTTCACTGATAAAATAGGCCCTAAAAGTTAAATATTAAAAATGTTTTTAATAATAATTTCTACCTAAAGGCAAATTCATAAATAAAACTTTTTTTTTTTTTTTTTCCCCAGAACCGGGGATTGAACTCAGGCCCTTGCGCTTGCCAGGGAAGCACTTATTCCACTAAGCCATCTCCCCAGCCCCTAAATAAAACACCTTTATCCCTAAAAGCAAATTCATAAGTGATCTTCTATATCTTTAACCATAAAATAGCAAAGCAAAATTATGCTTAATCAGTGTTTCGTTTTGTTTTGTTTTAACAACCTCCTAATCCACAGGGGAACACAAAGCACAGAACCCGCGTGTTTCCGCTGGGAAGCTGGGACACAAGCATCTGAGCAGCAGCACGCGTGCAGCCCGTGGCTGGTGCGCATTCAAAGGCCCGTCAGGCAATTCGCTCAAAGGAGCTGCGCAGTTCCTGATTCAGTATCAGCAAATGACTCCCAGCACACACAAGGACAGTCTGCGTCCCACTGCTACCAAAGCCCCCGACCCAAAGCCTCAGGGAGAACTTACTCATCGGCATCCTCATTCTTGATTCCAAGCCACGCATTCAGGCGCTTCTGTCTCACTCCTTTATGATTGAGCCATCTGCCAAGGGAAGATGCCAGTGTTATAGTCTTATATAAACTGCCCAGGCAAAGCGGCTATGTCCAAGCCAACAAAGCTTCATGAGTCTAGGAACAACTTATACTTCTAATCTCAGCATGAGTGGCCAGAGCTTTCCTTAAGTTTCCCTATACCTACCTCTCTTTCTCACTTGTTTTCATCTTTTTGGTTTTTTGTTGGTTTTTTTTTAAATTTTTTTTTCCAGAGCCGGGGACTGAACTCAGGCCTTTGCACTTGCCAGGCAAGCACTTACTCTGCTGAGCTATCTCCCTGGCCCCCATCTTTTGCTTTGAGACAGGGTCTCACTAAGTAGTACAGCTGACCTAAAAATAGCTTATATAGCCCAGGCTGGCTTCAACTTCACAGAAATCTTCCTGCCTCAGCTCCCTAAGTGCTGGGATTATAACTTTATGCCACCATGCTGTTTTGGCTTTTTGAAACAGTGTCTTGCTATATGTACTTCAGGCTGGCCTTGACCTCACTCACTATGTACCCAGGCTGGCCTCAAAGTCTGGTGATTTTCCCACCTCAGCCTCCCAAGTACTGGGGTTACAGGAATGTGCCACCATACCCATATATCTCTTTTACTTTTCTTTTGATTAATACCATGATGATTATATACTATAAACATGTACTAATTTTTAAAAAGGAAAAAAAGAACCTAATACCATAATGAATTAATCTTTTTTGCAAAAGGCATAAATATACAGAAAGCTACTTGAAATTAGGCATATCTCTCACTTTTCATTTTCCTTTTCTAAAAGCTTATGCTGGGCTGGAGAGATGGCTCAGTGGTCTAAAGCACCTACTTGGAGCAGGCTTGCCAAAGCACAGGGACCGCAGTTCGATCCCCCAGCACCACATGCCAGCCTGCCGTGCCCCCTGGTGGGCTGAGCTGGCCACACACACACACACACAATAAATAAATGTAAAAAAAAAAAAAGACCTAATTAGTTTTAAAAAAAAAAAAAAAGCTTATGCTACCAAACACACATTTGCATTCAAACTCAGGAGGACATTTGTTTCTGAAATCATCTATTTGGTGCACATCCTAATTTCCACTAAGCTGAAAGACCCACTCCCTGTGTTGCCACTGAATTAAACTTCAAATTCTAAACAGAAATTTAAAGTCTATTTTTGCACCTAAGTAAACCACAAGAAATTCAGGGTAGTAATTGGAGTAACTGATATGAGTTTACTTGCTCATCAAGCAAATCACAGTATCTTAAAATATCAACATTTAGCTATCAGAGGGTGTAAACCAGCACATCTAGATTCTTTCTGATGGCCAGTGGTCTAAAAATAAGGGCAGTGTAAAAAGCTTCACTCACTGTCCCCAGCAAAAGCTCCTTAGCATTCAGGTCGCACCATGAGCACCTCCTCAGGGTGTCTGCCCAACTATCCTAACTAAGCCAATCTCCTCTCTCCCTACAATGGACCTCACTTTATCATATTCATAGCACAGGGCTAAAACTCATAATTTTGTATTTCTACTATTTATGTTTATATCCCTCACTATAATGTAAGTTGCTTTTGAAAATAGGGGAGTGGGGTGGAGGTCCTGCCCTGTTCATGGGTATATTCCCAATGGCATAAGTATTTAAATGGTGCAAGCACAGGAAACTAATATAAACTATTTATTGGCAGGCTACTTTTAATATTAACATTATCTTGAAAAAGGCCTGTGGTAGCATATTCCTGTAGTCCCAGCAATCAGTAGGCTGAAGTAGGAGGGTCACTGTGAGTTGGAGGCCAGACTATGCTATAAAGTGAGCTCAAGGTCAGCCTCAACTGCATAGCTAGTCTGTGTCTAAGAGAGACAGAGAAGAGAGAGAGAGAATAGCTAATTATCATATTCTTTCTTTGCCCATGCCCCAGAAATTGGGGGGAGGATGTACATATACTGTCCTTTCTAAAGATTTAATTAGCCTTAAAACCCAACTATTACACTTTGAGAGGAAAAGGGCTTGTGTTTCATTCTAAACTAGAAGATTAACATGGGAAGTCTCTGAGAGAAATAGAAAAAATAGTTTAAAGCTAAAGCAGTAATCCTGGTGGAGAGTTTAAGCTTCCCCCTCAAGCACAGATAAGGTATGAAATGGAGTAGCTTAAATACATGGCACCTTGAATAGAATGTAAGAGAGTTTTAAGATGCAGAACCTGGCCAGGCATGACACATACACCTATAATCCCTGCATCCTAGAAGGCTGAAGCAGAACTCCAAGTTCAAGCCCAGCCTGGGAAACTTAGTGACAACTGTCTGTCTAAAAATTAAAAAAGCTGGGATACTACGCTTCAGCACCTCAATGCACAGGCCTGGGTTCAATTCCCAGTATAAAAGACAAGCAATCTGCTGGCAGCCAATTAGATTATGGTAATTTTCTGGGACAGCAGTATTTAACCAGACTAGGTTAACAAGGACTAGGAGCAGAGGCAGGGTCTAATGACAATTGTGAGGAAGGAGAGACAAAGGCCTTTGTCTTCTCCTATTTTCCTGATTCAACTTCAGGAAAACAATTCTTACTGGATCCAACTGTGACTGTGACTGTGACTCTGTGTGTGTGTAGGAAACGGGAAAAGCCCCAGTAAGAAATTTCTATATAAAGCCAGGCACAGTGATGCACACACCTGTAAAACCAGCACTCAAGAGGATGAGGCAGGAAGATCTCTGCAAGTTCAAGACCAATCTGGGCTACAAAATGAATTCAAGGCCAGCCTAAAATACAGAGTGAGACCCTGTCTCAAAAAGAAAAAATGCATAAATATTTCTCATATAACTAGGCAGCTGGCTGTTTAGAATGAACCAATTTCAAATGAAAAAAAACTCAAACTTGTCTTATATTGAGTTTTGTAGACAAAATTTCATATTCCCTAAATAAGAGTAAAGTGAGATACTATATGTATTACTTTGAAGAGAAAAACCATCTTTAACTACTTAGAGTTATCAGTGTTCATGTTGTAGCTCATTGTTAAAATACACCCGCCTAACACGAGTGAGGGCCTGGGTTCAAGCCCTAGCACTGGGGGGCGGGGGGAGATACTATAAATATTTTAAGATATGACTCAAGGGATATAGCTCAGAGGCATAAGTGCCTGCTTGGCAAACCCAAGGTCCTAAATTAAGAGTCCCAGTACTAAATAACAACAACAACAATAATAATAATAACAATAACCAAAATAACATCTGCTCACAAAACATTGTACACGAGTGTCTACAGCAGCATTAATAAAAACAGTCAAAAGGTAAGAACAGTCTAAATGTGCATCAGTTGATGCCAGTTACATAAAATGGGGTACATACGTGTAATGGAAAACTATCTGGCCATAAATATGAAGTACTGCTATGAGCCACAACACAGATGAACCTTGGAAACATCATGCTAAGTGAAAGAAGCCAGTCATAAAAGATTACATGGTATGCTTCCATTTACATGAATGTCATGAATACTTAAATACATTAAGATGCAAAAAAGGAGCCGGGGAGATAGCTCAGCGGTCTAAGCAAGCGCCTGGGTTCAATCCCCAGTACTATGCGCTGTGCCAGCCACTGAACCAGCATGACGGTGCACGCCTTTAATCCCAGTGATAGGGAGGCTGAAACAAGAGGATTAGTATGAGTCTGAGCTGTGTAGTGATACCCTGTTTCAAATAAATACATCTTTTAAAAAGAAAAAAAAGACGCAAAGAACAGCGGCTGTTTAGGAGTGGGGAAATAAGGTGACACAGGGCATAGGGATAATGGGTATTGGGCTTCTTTCATTTAGCATGATGTTTCCAAGGTCCATCTGTGTTGTGGCACATTGCAGTACTTCATTTTTATGGCCAAGTAATTTTCCATTACATGTATGTACCCCATTTTATGTAACTGGCATCAACTGATGCACATTTAGACTGTTCTTACCTTTTGGCTGTTATCATTAATGCTGCTGTAGACACTCATGTACAATGTTTTGTGTGTATGGTGGTGGTGGTGGTGCTGGGCATTCTTTTTTTTAAGTTTTATTGTGAGACAGGATCTTGCTAAGTCACTAAGGAGTCACCAAAGTGCCCCAGTTAGGCTGGAACTGTGCTCCTTCTGCTATAGCCTCCAGCTACAGGTTTTTGCTGCCACACCCAGCTTCCAGCATTTCTTTTGTATGGTAATTAAAATGTTCTAAAATATATGAATATTGCAAATATCTGTAAAAACATGGAATTATACATTTTTTAAAGTCTGAGGTGTGGTCTTCCTATGCTGCCCCACCTGGTCTTGAACCTGTAGATGCAAGTGATCCTCTCATCTCAGCCACCTGAACAGCTGACACTGCAGGCATGTGCCATCACACCTCGCACTGAATTGTACCGTCGAAATGAGTGAGCTGTGCAGATGTCACTTATGTATTGGTAAAGTTGCCAGAAACATACACCCTCCCCAGGACTCCTTGGGCTGCAGACTCCCTTAGCACATAGTTCTCATTAGTACACCTATATTGTGTTGGCAAGTTATTCTTTTTATTAAGAATTTAAATTTATAAATATCAAGAAAAGTAAATGGTACTCATGAAAATAAACCTTAACTCATGATGAAAACAAACTGCATATAAACAACCAAATTTCTTGTTTGAAGAAATATGAACAATTTATATACCTAAGAAAAATTTTAATGTACATGTGCAGGCTGTTGGGCTTCATGAAAGGTCTCTTGCTGCAGGACTGCGAGCGGGAGCACCAGGAGCTTGGGCTGAGGGTGAGACACTTTGGACTGTTTTATGAAAATGGCAGACAAACCAGACATGGGGGAAAGTACTAGCTTCAGTAAGGCCAAACTAAAGATGGAGATGCAGGAGAACACCCTGCCAACCAAAGAGACCACTGAGCAGGAAAAGCGGAGTGAGACTTCCTAAGAGCCCAGAGGATTCCCGGCCCCGTCATCTCCGAGACTACCCCCCCCCCATCATGATGGACACGAGCCACAAGCTGCACTGTGAACCCGGGCATTCCACACCGATGCCACCGGCCTATGGGTCTCTGAGAGAACACCCCCCCCCCGCCGCAATCGGACTGCCAAATTCTCTGGTTTGCCCTGGGATATTATAGAAAATTATTTGTATGTTGAGTGAAAATAAAACACATCTCATGGCATAGGAAAAAAAAATGTAAGCACAACTCAGATCAGTATCTCAAAAACTATTATAGCACACAGCTCTCATCAGACACTGAACCTGTTGATGCCTTGATCTAAGTTTTCTCCGCCTCCAAAACTGTAAGCAAGTCTTTTTATATGATACTGTTTCTAGTATTCTTGTTACAGTAGACTGAATAGACTGATATCTCACTTAATTATGGCCCTGGGATGGCATATCTCCTAATAAAGGCTTTATTGCTTTTTATGACAAAAATGTGCTTCCATTCATTCCACCACTTCACAGCACAGCCTTCCTGGGCCTTTCTTCAGCTTCATGATGTGGCCACAACATAAACAGCCCTACTTCTTTCATCTTCCCTTTACAAAGCTCATCAACAAGCTGTATATACTTAATTACCTTTGTTACTGATGTTGCACTGGGGATTGAACCCAGGACCCAGCACATACTGAACAAGCCATCTATTACTAAACTATACCCACAGTCTCTTTGTCATTGTTGTTATTTGGTTCTAGGGACTGAATCTACAGTCTCCACTGAGCTACATCCCCAGCATGTTTTTGTTTTGTTTTGTTGAGACCGGGTCTCAATATAGAGTTGAGACTGGCTTTGAACTCACAGTGATCCTCCTGCTTCAGCCTCCAAGTGCTGGGATTATAGGCATGTACTGCCACATTTGGCAGCAAACCCATTTTTTAAAAAATGTATTTATTTTCTTTTTTCAAGGTTGGGTCTTTGTAGTCCAGGCTGGCCTTGAACTCATTAGGTAGTCCAGCCTGGCCTCAAACTGGCAGTGATTCCTCCTACTTCAGCCTCCTCAGCGCTGGCATTATAGGGGGCACCACCATTAATGGCTAACAGCACTTCCTCATCTCCAGGGCACAAAGGCCACCTATGAGTCCCAAGCCATTTGTATGCTGTACAGTCATGTCACAGTCTCTGCTCCCCCACTACCAGGGCTGGGTTTCTAAATCCTTATAGTCCCACAATCCAGTCCTAAATTAGAAATCTCTTCTTCCATCTCTAACACCTTTAGTTCTAGCAGTACTCAAATGCTGGTGTCTCCCCCCCATAGAGTCCCACGTTACTTACACGAGATGTTGATCACGGATCTTGCGCAGTTGGATCAGGTCAGGTTTGATGCTATTCATTTTTTTATCTATTTCTCGGTTGTCCAAAGCTTGTTTCTTCAAATCCTGTTCTAGCCGCATTTTGCTATCATGAATCTCACCGAGACGTGACTTCAGTTTATCATAATTCATCATAATTCTGTGAAAATATGTGACATATTAAGGGTAAAATAGCAACTAAGCAGAAGGATCCTTTAGCATAAATATTGTCCCAAATATCTTCTTTTGAAAGAGATAGTTTTGCAATGCTGCACAAGGGATTCTCATGCCTCAGCTTCCCAAGTAGCTGAACTATAGGTACAGTCACAGTGCACGGCTATTATCCTATTGTAAATGTGGTGGACATAGATGGTTTTGCCTAGTGTGTTCCTATTCTTCTAGTAATAGGGTTGCGAGGCCCCTGAGATAGGTAAGGATTCTCTGCCCTCATCTCAGATCCAGGGATACACATATAAACAAAAATTCTCATATTCTCTCTCTCTCTCTCTCTCTCTCTCTCTCTCTCTCTCTCTCTCTCTCTC
>NW_004524683.1:7788193-7792889 GCF_000260255.1 Octodon degus | reverse complement strand
TCTCATATTCTCTCTCTCTCTCTCTCTCTCTCTCTCTCTCTCTCTCTCTCTCTCTCTCTCTCCAGACTAGATAAGACTGTTCCTTTTCATCCCACCCCACCCTCAGGCATAAAGACTGGTTCAGTGATGAGAATACGACTCAAATAGATTGAGATTCTATTCTAGGACTTGAGTTTTTGTTGGTTTGGGGTGAGAGAGAGAGAGTGTGTGTGTGTGTGTTTTGGGGGTGTGTTTATTCATTTGACACAGCATTTCCCTATGTATCTTAGGCCGACCTCAAACTCTCCTGCCTCAGCCTCCTGAACACTGAGATTACAGGCATGTGCCATCATCTCCACAGTATTTTCTATCACTCTTAGACAATCTCAGTCTTGGAATACCAAGAAAAACAGCTTGTTAGAACAATTATGTCACTTTGGCTAACACAGTACCATCAGCAATAATAACACCATCACACACAGCCTAAAATAAGACAAAATAAGGAAAGCATTAATTTGCCTCCTTTATTCCTGTGGTCTAGATTTGAAGTCATATAACAAAATCTAAAACAACCAGAAAATTGTGAACAGTAAATAAGTGCTTACTATATCAATTTTACCATCAGGGGATAAAATTTAAAAGGGGTTAGAAGGGCCAGCCAAATAGCTCAGCAGATTAAAGTGCCTGCAAACAGGCACAGGGGCCAGCGGTTTGATCCCCGGGTCTGCTGTGCTGGCCCCGCACCCGGGGTGCACTGGGATGGCAACTGAGACAGGGTGTGGTGGTATGTGCCTATAATTCCAGCTCTTGGGAGGCTGTAAATAGGAGGATCACTAAGAGTCTGATCTAGTAGTGAAACCCTGAACACCTTGTAGAGCCTTCCCTAAAATACAAAAATAAATAAATAAAATAAAAGGGGTTAGAGAAAACAAATAGAGAAGTAGAAGAGGGAGAGATTAGAAGCAAGGCTCACACAAACCTTGGGAAACTGGTGCAGAAGACAGCAGGGAAAGAGAGAAATAAGAAATACAAGGGAGAAAAAAACAAAAGGAAGAACAGAACAGAACTGCAACCACAAAGAAGTTAGAAATCATGTTCACACTCATATAAAAACAAGATCAAACAAGGAGAAAAACAAAACAAAAGGAATAAAAGAGACAGTGAGAGAGAAAGAACAACAACACAAGTCTACTTCCAGTTTTGTCTCTGCTGTCACTGGGAGACAACAGGCGGCGGCAGAGTCCAGACCTCTGTTGATGTATCCCAGAAAGGCAGCAAGCAGCAGCTTAATGGTAGGGTAGTGCATAATCTTAGTGAGTCTTCACCTTTATTTCCCCTGAAGTTCAGGCTGGTTTCTGGCCATGAGCCCGAGACCAGACCTATTCAGCCTGCAGCAGTCTGCACACTTTCTTTAGGCTTGAACTCAGCCTAGAGCTGCTAGATGGACCCAGCAGTTGTTCTGAGTTCTGAGCTCAGTTGGCTCCCAGAGAACTGCTCTCTCCCTCAGGTTGACCGAGCCCGCAACACTCACCCCCAGCTAGTCAGTCCTTCATGCCCGCCCATTGCTCGCTTCCACTGCTGCCTCTCTCTACGGAAGCCCCTGGGGTTGCCAGCTGTCACTGTATGTCCATAGGTTTGAACTGCTCTGCCCATGCAGTGAGTCCCGCCTCTGAGAGAAGGCACCACCCACTTTGTCCTCATCATTGTTGTCATCGTCGTTGTCCTCCTCCTCCTCCTCCTCTGTTGAAATTTCTCTCTTTACTCTCCTGGTGGGCTAGAACTCTCACTTGAGATTGTACCTGGGTCCAGGGGACCCACTTCCCTCTTGTCTTCCTCATGTTGCTATATTCCAGTGTTTAGACAGCAACTCTCACAGAGGCTTTCTCTTTGCTGCTTAGCACTCTGCCATCTTCCGAATATCATTTTAATTGTCAAATCTAGTATATTCTCATACGATTTCTATGTTCTCTCATGCTTAATACCAATGACCACCTGTGCAGTTAACAACTCCCAAATCTTTTTGTACCAAGCTCCAAATCCAAATAACCTCTCAGAAAAGCCTTTAAACTCATGGTTCCAACCCTGAACTCTCTTCATGTACTTCCTGCTTTAGTGACTAATACCCTCCTCCTCCCAGTCACATACACCAGGAATCTGAATAATCTCCCATAGCTATCATCAAATCCTCAGGCATCAAATCTTTGATATTTCTATTAATTCCTCTTCTGCAAGGCCTTCACCATATTTTAACCTGCAGCCACCTGAAACAGTAACTCTAGTTTATTCTGAGCTGCCAAAGCTGCTTTTCAGTTGAAAAAATATTTAGTGAATACTCATTATGTACTACAGGCAGCATTTAAGTATTGGAGCAGGGAAAATGAATCACTATGTCTAATCTCAATGAGTGGGCATGAAATTTAGTAAACTAGGGCTCAGGACTAAACACTGCAGGAAAACCAACACAAACTCCTAAAATGGTTTAGGGAATCAGGTAACATTTTCTACAAAAAGTCAGGTCTAACTGGAGTTCTAAAGAATGAGCAGGAGTTAATAATGTAGGAGAATGGGACAGGAACAAAGAGAGGGGGCTCAGCTTGGTGTTAGTGCAAATAATAGGTACTTCTATGTAGCAGGCCTTTGCAGATTGAGAGGGTAAAAGCAGAGAAGATAGGAGTTATTGGGAAGGAAAACTCTGGTCTTATTAATGTACTTACAGGAATTAAGCAGACTTACCGTTCAATCTCCTTTTCATTCCCCTCTTTGCGAAATCGCTCAATATATTCTTTGCTGTGTTGTTCTTGTGTGTGACACTGTTCCTCAAATATTTTAATTGTTTCATTAAAAGCTTCAATTGCAGTTCTATTCATCTGTATTTCCTGCAAGAGAGAAAAAGAAACACATACTTCATTATGCTTTTTGTAATCTTGATCGTACAACAAATCTAAAAATTATAGTCATAATCCTAATAAGACCCAGTTAGGACGGCTATGACTATTACTGATCACAAAATACATCATTCAAACTATAAAATAAATGAAAAAGAACCATTATCTTAAATATGGCTAAGAACTATAGAAAGGTCTCTGAATGGCCAAGAAACACTGGTCCTAAACACCTTAGGCTTTTCCTAATCCACTGAGTTGAAATATCACAACTTATGGTCACAGAGGTGAAAGGTATATAAAAAGAAAACTACAAACACTAGTGGGAAAAGTTCAAAAAGACACCCTGCCAAGGAGATAGCTCAGCAGAATAAGTGCTTGCCTGGCAAGTGCAAGGTCCTGAGTTCAATCCCTGGTACCAACACCCCCCCCAAAAAAAAAAAAGAAAGAAAGAAATGAAAAAAAAATTGCATTATTTGGGCAATTATTTGGGGAGATGGCTCAGGTCCTGAGTTCAAGCACAAGGTCCTGAGTTCAATCCCTGGTTCTGAAAAAAAAAAAAAAAAAAAGACACCTGGTGTTCATGACTGGATAATTCTATTAAATACAAAATTAGAATGACAGGGCTGGGGAGATGGCTCAGTAGAATAAGCACTTCCCTGGCAAGCGCAAGGACCTGAGTTCAATCCCCAGTTACAGATGAATGGTTAAAGAAAATGTGATAGGGCTGGTGAGATGGCTCAGTGGTCTAAAGCACCTACTTAGAACAAGCTTAGCCAAAGCACAGGGACCGCGGTTCAATCCCCCAGGACCACATGCCAGCCAGCCCCGCCCCCTGGTGGGCTGAGCTGGCCACACGCACAAATAAATAAAATAAAATAAATTAAAAAAAAAAGAAAATGTGATATATATACACAAGGAATATTATTCAGTCATAGAGGACAAATTCTAGTCATTTGTAGGAAAAAGGATGGATCTTGAGACCAAAAGGTTAAATGAAATAAGTTAGATATGGAAGGATATATCACATAGTTTCTCTTATAGGAGAAACCCCAAATATAAATGAATTAAAGAATAAAAGGAAGGGCTGGCCAAATAGCTCAGCAGATTAAAGTGTCTGCTTAGGCAGACACAGTGGCCGGGGTTCAATCCCTGGCCTGCCATGCCGGCTCTGTCCGTAGGGTGCGCTGAGACAGCGGATGAGACTGGGCATGGTGGCACATGCCTGTAATCCCAGCATTTGGGAGGCTGAACACAGGCTGATCACTATGAGTCCGATCTGTGGAGTGAGACCCTCTAGAGTCTGACTCTGTAGACCCTATACTAAAATACAGAAAAAAAGAAAAGAAAAAAGAATAAAAGGGAGACGGTAGGAAATAAGGAGGTAGAGCTTTGGAGATGGTAAAGAAGAACAAGGGAAAGGGGTAAGACATATAATTTATATAGTATCAATTACCCCAAGTGCATTTAATTATGTCTTTCAAATACATAGCAATAAAACAGATCATACTACTCAAAGTATTATACAGATTTGATTAGATTCAATTCAATGTCTAATTAAACCTAGTGGCATTTTTTTGGCCAAAAAAGAAAAATTATCCTCAAATTTATATGGAACTCAAAGGTATTTACAATAGCCAAAACCAGCTTGAAAAAAAAAAAAAAAAGAATAATGTTAGAGGCCTCCAAATTCCCAGTATCAAAGCTTATTATGAAACTGAGTCAAGTCAGTATGGTTACTGAAACAAGGGCAGAGGTATAGACTAAAGCAATACAACAGAAACCCAGAAATAAAACCTCATAAATCTATGATCAGCTGATTTTTCAACAAATGC
>NW_004524683.1:7780896-7787833 GCF_000260255.1 Octodon degus | reverse complement strand
ATATATGCCTTGGGATGTTGCTCAGTGTAAAGGCCTTTGGTTCTATTTCTAGCACCACAAAACATAATTAAAAATGGATCAAATATCTACATCTTTTTTAAATGTATTTAGATTAAACTTGAACTTCACTTTTGTTTTTGTTGTACCACACCTTCCCCAATCACAGCCTGAACTCCACCTATAGTCCAGCTCCGTAAATTCTTTGCAGGCCTCCATCCTGCCTGAGAGACTGATTCTCTGAAAGGAACCTTACAAAAAAAAACTACAATAAAAAGGGAGGGGGACATATAATGATCTGTCCTTTAAGAAGTATTACAATGTTTTCCAGCATAAGTATAATAATTCCAGAGGAACATATTTTGCAAAAAAATACAATAAAATCTTAATGCAAATATTGTAACACGGAATTGTGGTATCAATTTGGGTAGGCATAAAACATGGAAATAAGAGGTAAAAACTGAATGGCAAGATTGCAAGTTTCTTACATTTACCTGATATGTGGCACAGTATACACTCTATATACTGTAAGCACCTACCTTTAAAAAAAAAAAAAAAAAAAAAAAAAAGCTATAGCTAAAAAGCCAGATAAGGAATTAAAATGGAATACTAAGAAATGTTTCACCCAGGGGCTGGAGAGATGGCTCAGTGGTCTAAAGCGCCTACTTGGAACAAGCTTGGCAAAGTACAGGGACCACGGTTCGATCCCCCAGCACCACATGCCAGCCAGCTGCGCCCCCTGGTGGGCTGAGCTGGCCACACACACACACACGCACACACACACACACAATAAATAAATGTTAAAAAAAAAATTTTAAATTAAAAAAAAAAAAGAAATGTTTCACTCAAAGGAGATCATAAAAGAGCTGCAGAGGAACAAAAAACCAACTGGAACAAATGAAAATTAAACTGCAAAACAGTATGCATATGCCAGCCATGTATGTCAATAATTACAAGAAATACAGACTATACCTTCCAACTAAAACACAAACAATACTAGGTTGAAATGGGGGCGTTGTATAGTACTGGAGACTGAAACAAAGATCTAAAATTTACATTAAGCTATACACCAAGCCATTTTTTTTGACATTTCTGTGAGTTTATTTTGTTTTGCTAAAATCATTAATTTTTGAAATAAAAATTTAGAATCACTTGTTTGAGTCAGACTTTAGTCATGAGGGCCTATCTAAACACCTAGTCACACCACAAGTAGAATCACCCAAGAAAGATGAGGAGTTCAGCCATTCCTCACAGGACACTTTTTGTTAAGCACATGCATGAGTGCTGGGCATTTGTGTGAGTTACCTTTCTATTACTGTAACAGATTCCTGAGACCATCAACCTATAAAGAGAAAAGGCTTGCTTTGGCTACATTCTGGACAGGTCAGCCCATGACTGTATGACAAGGCAGCACATAAAGCCATTCACTTCACAGCAGGTAGTGAAAGGGAAAACAACAGAGGGGAAAGAGTGGCACTGTCCCTATCACAGGCATACCCCCAATGACTGAAAAATCTCCCACTAGACCTCACTTCTTAAGGGTTTCATCATGTCTCAATAGTGTGAAGCTGGAAACTAAGTCTTTAGTACATGGGCTTTGGGGGACTTTTAAGATTCAAACCATAGTAGCATAGTGTACCCACATGCATGCACACAGAAATCTGATCTTCAGCATATCCACTCATCATGTAATTTCTACTGAAAGGCTCCTCAAGATTCGCCAGTTAACATTTTACCACAAGGATATGACATATCTTTAAGATGCAAAAGGGTAGTCTTCTTATCAGTCAAAGGAGAAAAAAAACTAAAGAACATAACACTCAAGCCTTCCCCAAGACAAAATAAATGCGTGGTTCACTGGTGGATTATAGAAGGGACAAAGAATGATAAAATCGACAAAACTTCTGTCAAGTCTTTTAGAAGGTCTGACTGAGTCTCCAACACTTGGCTTCTTAAACTTGGCACTTGGCTGCATTCCTGTTGAAGTGTGCTTCTCAAGACATGCCAACCTTGGCTTGTAGACAGGACCAGAACTTTGGATGACATTACCATCCTTTCCTTCAAATTAAAAAACAAAATAAAACAAAACAAAACAAAAACTAGCTTCTTCCTCATGACCTAAAAATACTCTTCAGTCCTGGAGTGCAGCCTTGTTTTCATCAAATCCTCTCCCTTGGACCAGTTGTCTGACTTGTGCTCACTTTGAAACACCCAGTTCTACTGAGAGCCATTTACTCCTACGGGTCACATTTTACTTTTCAGGAAGAAGCTGGCTCAGCGTCTGCAGGATGCTGAGGAGCATGTAGAAGCTGTGAATGCCAAATATGCTTCGTGTATGATGACTCCTTAATTTTCTCCTTCCTGCACGAGCCTGGAGTACTATATAACCTCAAAGAGCACTATGCAGCCTGGATGATCTATGTGAGTGCTCTCCAATGGCAGCATTCTGTCCATTTATTATTTGCCGGGCTTTCAAGTTTAAGGCCAGCCAGGGCAATCTGGCGATTTAGGAAGACCCTGTTTAAAATTAACAGGAAAACAAAACAAGACAAGTAGGGAATTCACAGAGACACCCCAGAGACGCTGCCATTTTGTTTTTTATTTTTGTTGCTGTTTAGATTGTGGTGCTTTATAAGGGGTGGGGGGAGCCAGGGAAGATGAGACAAGCTTTCACTACACTCCACGTATGTCTTGAACTCACTAGGTAGACTAGGCTCTACCAACTAGAGAGATAGCCACACCGGAAAGACACCTCTGAAAACACTCATTGCCTAAGGGCTTTAAATACCAGCAGTAAAGCAACTTACCCTACCCAATTTACTAGCATCAACCCAGGAATTAAACTCACAGACATCCTCCTGCTTTGCCCTTCTCAGTGCCAGCATTATAAGAATGCGCGACCACCTACAGCTTCTATTTTGTGTTTCTATTCTTTCTTTCTTTCTTTCTTTCTTTCTTTCTTTCTTTCTTTCTTTCTTTCTTTCTTTCTTTTTTTTTTTTTGAGTACCGGGGATTGAACTCAGGATCCTGCGCTTGCCAGGCAAGTGTTTATTCTACTGAGCTATCTCCCCAGCCCTATTTTGTGTTTCTGAAAGAGGCTCCTTCCTACAAATTGTTATATTGTCCAAACAGGTGTCAAGTTCACAGTCCTCCTATATCCAGACTTTTTTTTTTTTGAAAAGGTCTCACTATAAGTTGCTCAGGTGAGATTCAAACTTGACATTCAGGGGGCCTGCTGGTTAGCTCAATTCTTGAAGCGCCTGCTTATACAAACACAGTCAGGCGCAGTAGCTCCTCATACCTTATCAGACCCACCCTTAAGGCAGCTTCAGCCAGCCAAAAAAAAAAAAAAAAACAAAAGTCTTCTGAAACTTGACATTCAAACTGCAGAGAGGCCTGGGAGATGGCTCAGTAGAATAAGTGCTTGCCTAGCAAGCGCAAGGACCCAGGTTCAGTCCCTACTACTGCATGCCATGTTGGTTCCAGAACCTCAGGTGTGCTGTGCTGGCCCCAAAACCGGTCCCAGTGACACATGCCTCTAATCTCAGCACCAGGAAGGCTGAAAACAGGTGGATCACTACAAGCTGGACCTGCAGAGCGATACCCTATACCAAATAAAAGATTTAAAACAATTTAAAAAAAATTTTTTTTAATTATTTTGACAACTCATACAGAATTTTACTTAACAAAGTGATATGAACTTCACAGTATTTGTTGTAATACATGGTATTGTCTTACAACCAGCTATTCATATTACCAGATATTGGAAGAAGAAAAAACTAGAACAATGTATAAGAATAAATTTTTAAAAAGAGACTACCTTTATGTTTTTATTTTTAATATATATTTTATTCATTTTAATGAGAAAAAAGATAAAATAGCAAGGAAACAGTTTCAAAACAGGTTAGTGGGACAGTTATCATACTTAACACATTGCATATTGTCTTCATAGTAGTTATTCTGAGGAAAACTGAATAACAATGATATCATGTCTAAACAATATTAATACAAACCTTCCTTCTCAATTGGACTAAGAGAAAGTAGTTGTGAATCTATCTTATCTTGTATATACATATATATTTTTTTCCACTACAAAACAGCCCTTTATTCATATCCCCCTTTTTTGCTTTGTTTTGTCAGAGATGGATGTTCCATGGAGAATACCTCTAAAAACAAACAAAAACCAAACTTGACATTGGGGGCTGGGGAGGTAACTCAGTGGCTTAAGCACCTGGCTGGCAAGCACAAGGTCCTGAGTTCGACCCTCAATACTTTAAAAAGAAAAAAGAAAAAGAGTAGGCTTTCTATGACCCTTGCAACTTAAAGACTATGACAGATTTATACTACAAGGAAACAACATACAAAAGTTGATGGTGTTATGCTGAGACCAGATGTGGTGGTTCACGCTTGTGACCCCAGCACTGGGGAGGCTGAAAACAGGAGAATCACTACAAGTCTTGAGCTACAAAAAAAAAAGTTGGTGGTGATAGATGAACCAAATACAGTTCCAGAGACAGGTGTGGAGGCACATACCTATCTTGGGAGACAGAAAGTAGGATTGCCATGAGTTTGAAGCCAGCCTGGGCTACATAGTGAATTCATGTTCAACTGGAACTACACAGCAAGACCCTGTCTCAACAAAAACAAAAACGGAACTTCCCCTGACCCAGGAAGGTTCTCAAGTGAGAGTTCTAGCCCACCAGGAGAGAAAGAGAGAAATTTCAAAAAAGGAGGAGGAGGAGGACGACGAGGAGGAGGACGACGAGGAAGAAGTGGGTGGTGCCTTCTCTCAGAGGCGGGACTCACTGCATGGGCAGAGCAGTTCAAACCTATGGACATACAGTGACTGCTGGCAACCCCAGGGGCTTCCGTAGAGAGAGGCAGCAGTGGAAGCGAGCAATGGGCGGGCATGAAGGACTGACTAGCTGGGGGTGAGTGTTGCGGGCTCGGTCAACCTGAGGGGGAGAGCAGTTCTCTGGGAGCCAACTGAGCTCAGAACTCAGAACAACTGCTGGGTCCATCTAGCAGCTCTAGGCTGAGTTCAAGCCTAAAGAAAGTGTGCAGACTGCTGCAGGCTGAATAGGTCTGGTCTCGGGCTCATGGCCAGAAACCAGCCTGAACTTCAGGGGAAATAAAGGTGAAGACTCACTAAGATTATGCACTACCCTACCATTAAGCTGCTGCTTGCTGCCTTTCTGGGATACATCAACAGAGGTCTGGACTCTGCCGCCGCCTGTTGTCTCCCAGTGACAGCAGAGACAAAACTGGAAGTAGACTTGTGTTGTTGTTCTTTCTCTCTCACTGTCTCTTTTATTCCTTTTGTTTTGTTTTTCTCCTTGTTTGATCTTGTTTTTATATGAGTGTGAACATGATTTCTAACTTCTTTGTGGTTGCAGTTCTGTTCTGTTCTTCCTTTTGTTTTTTTCTCCCTTGTATTTCTTATTTCTCTCTTTCCCTGCTGTCTTCTGCACCAGTTTCCCAAGGTTTGTGTGAGCCTTGCTTCTAATCTCTTCCTCTTCTACTTCTCTATTTTTTTCTCTAATCCCTTTTAAATTTTCTCCCCTGCAGGTAAAATTGGTATATTATCTACTGTTTACAACTTTCTGATTTGTTTTAGATTTTGTTATATGACTACAAATCTAGTCCACAAGATTAAAGGTAGCAAATAATACTTTCCTCATTTTGTCATATTCTAGGCTGTGTGTGATGCTGTTGTTATTGCTGATGGTACCACATTAGCCAAAGTGACACAACTGTTTTAACAAGCTGTTTTTCTTGGTATTCCAAGACTGGGACTGTCTAAGAGTGACAGAAAATACTATATATGGGCCAGAACAAATTGAAGAGGTAGGACCTTACAATAGGCTGAAAACCCAAAATCCAGTTATACCTTGAAGACACCTCTGAGAAGCACTCATTTCCTAAGGACTCTAAATACTAGCAAGAAAGCAACTCACCCTAGGCAATTTACCAGCATCAACCCAGCAATTAAACTAAAAAAACAGATGCAACATGAGACATGCAGTTCATCAAAATCAAATCCAGGGCTTAATGAGGTGGGACAATCTGGAAGCCACCTACCTGCCTCTCTGAAGCATTAACAACAAACTCAATGAACAAGGCTCTAGAAAAAATCAAATCAGAAAGAATTTCTCAGATAACTACAGAGATGATAACTACAATGAAAACTGTGTTTAGTGACTCTAGAGCAGATACAGATAAAAAAATATAGAGGGGCACAAGAAAATGATGGAAACCATGAATTCCCAACATAGGAAAGCAATTGGATCCATAATGCAGATTCAAGCACATATCCAGGAAAACAAAAATTCCACTGAGAGTATCCACAGCACAATGAGCCAGTGTATGAACAGGATCTCAGATATAAAAAAGGTAGACTTGCAGTAAGTGATCATGAAAAGAAAGATTTCTTAAAAATAGTAAGGGATAGGCCAGCCAGGTAGCTCAGACAACTAAAGCGTCTGCTCAGTCAGACGCAGGGACTAAGGTTTGATGCCCAGCCTGCCGTGCTGGTCCCGCCCCCAGGGTGCACTGAGACTGGGAGTGGTGGCACCTGCCTGTAACCCCAGCGCTTGGGAGACTGAAAACAGGAGGATCACTATGAGTCCAATCTGTGTAGTGAGACCCTGTACTTCCTGTACTAAAATACTTTTTTTTTTTTAATTATACCCCATGACCAAGTGGGATTCATTCCATGGATCCAGGGATGATTCAACATAAAATGCAAATTAATACATGTAATACACCATATTAAACAATGACAAAGAGCAAAACCATATGCTCATCTCCATAGATGTAGAAAAAGGTTTTGACAAAGTCTAGCCCCTTCAAGATAAAAACCCTACAGAAAATTAGAATAAATGATCTTTACCTCAATCTGATAAAACAGGGAGCTGGGGAGATGGCTCAGTAGAATAAG
>NW_004524683.1:7778405-7780796 GCF_000260255.1 Octodon degus | reverse complement strand
TCTTATTTCTCTCTTTCCCTGCTGTCTTCTGCACCAGTTTCCCAAGGTTTGTGTGAGCCTTGCTTCTAATCTCTTCCTCTTCTACTTCTCTATTTTTTTCTCTAATCCCTTTTAAATTTTCTCCCCTGCAGGTAAAATTGGTATATTATCTACTGTTTACAACTTTCTGATTTGTTTTAGATTTTGTTATATGACTACAAATCTAGTCCACAAGATTAAAGGTAGCAAATAATACTTTCCTCATTTTGTCATATTCTAGGCTGTGTGTGATGCTGTTGTTATTGCTGATGGTACCACATTAGCCAAAGTGACACAACTGTTTTAACAAGCTGTTTTTCTTGGTATTCCAAGACTGGGACTGTCTAAGAGTGACAGAAAATACTATATATGGGCCAGAACAAATTGAAGAGGTAGGACCTTACAATAGGCTGAAAACCCAAAATCCAGTTATACCTTGAAGACACCTCTGAGAAGCACTCATTTCCTAAGGACTCTAAATACTAGCAAGAAAGCAACTCACCCTAGGCAATTTACCAGCATCAACCCAGCAATTAAACTAAAAAAACAGATGCAACATGAGACATGCAGTTCATCAAAATCAAATCCAGGGCTTAATGAGGTGGGACAATCTGGAAGCCACCTACCTGCCTCTCTGAAGCATTAACAACAAACTCAATGAACAAGGCTCTAGAAAAAATCAAATCAGAAAGAATTTCTCAGATAACTACAGAGATGATAACTACAATGAAAACTGTGTTTAGTGACTCTAGAGCAGATACAGATAAAAAAATATAGAGGGGCACAAGAAAATGATGGAAACCATGAATTCCCAACATAGGAAAGCAATTGGATCCATAATGCAGATTCAAGCACATATCCAGGAAAACAAAAATTCCACTGAGAGTATCCACAGCACAATGAGCCAGTGTATGAACAGGATCTCAGATATAAAAAAGGTAGACTTGCAGTAAGTGATCATGAAAAGAAAGATTTCTTAAAAATAGTAAGGGATAGGCCAGCCAGGTAGCTCAGACAACTAAAGCGTCTGCTCAGTCAGACGCAGGGACTAAGGTTTGATGCCCAGCCTGCCGTGCTGGTCCCGCCCCCAGGGTGCACTGAGACTGGGAGTGGTGGCACCTGCCTGTAACCCCAGCGCTTGGGAGACTGAAAACAGGAGGATCACTATGAGTCCAATCTGTGTAGTGAGACCCTGTACTTCCTGTACTAAAATACTTTTTTTTTTTTAATTATACCCCATGACCAAGTGGGATTCATTCCATGGATCCAGGGATGATTCAACATAAAATGCAAATTAATACATGTAATACACCATATTAAACAATGACAAAGAGCAAAACCATATGCTCATCTCCATAGATGTAGAAAAAGGTTTTGACAAAGTCTAGCCCCTTCAAGATAAAAACCCTACAGAAAATTAGAATAAATGATCTTTACCTCAATCTGATAAAACAGGGAGCTGGGGAGATGGCTCAGTAGAATAAGTACTTGCCTGGCAAGGGCCTGAGTTCAATCCCTGGTTCTGAAAAAAAAAAAAAAAAAAAACAACTTTCCCCAATCTGATAAAACCTGTCTATGATAAACCAATAGTCAACATCATACTAAAGGAACAAAAACTGAGGCTTTCCTTCTAAATTCAGGAATAAGAATTTCTACTGTCACCACTCTTACTCAGTATAGTTTTGGAGTAAGTAGACACGAGGAAGAACTAAAAGAAATAAGAACAGGAGAGGAAGAAGTTGAATTATCAGTTTTCACAGATGACATGATACTCTAGAGAAGACCCCAAGAATGTCACCAAAAGACTTCTAGATTTAATAAGCAAATTCAGTAGTATAACTGGGTACAAAGTCAACACTCAAAAATCAATAGCCTTTCTGTATACAAATAACAAATTGAAGGAGAAAACAGAGACATCACACCTTTTACAAAAGCTTCCCAAAATATGAAATACCTAGGAATGAATTTAACAAAAGAAAGACCTCTACGCTGTAAAATACAGTACTCTGAAAAAGGAGATTGTAGAGGATATCAGAAAATGGAGAGATATCCCTTGTTTTTGGGTAGGAAGAACTAATACAGTGAAAATGACCATACTTCCAAAATTGTTACAGATTTAATGCAATTCCAATCAAAATTCTAGCAGCTATCTCACAGAATTAGAGAAAGCAATTCTAAAATTCGTTTAGAACCAGAACACACCTAGAATAGGAAAGGCAATTCCGGGCAACAAAGACAAGGCAGGAGGCTTCACAATTCCTGACTTGAAATTATACTACGAAGCTACTATGATTAAAAACAAACAAGGGCTGGAGAGATGGCTCAGTGGTCTAAAGCACCTACTTAGAACAAGCTTAGCAAAGCATCAGGGAC
>NW_004524683.1:7770069-7777480 GCF_000260255.1 Octodon degus | reverse complement strand
CACACACACACACCACTCTCTCTCTCTCTCTCTCTCTCTCTCTCTCTCTCTCTCTCTCATAAATAAATAAATAAATAAAATTTAAAAAACAAACAAACAAACAAACAAAAACAAAAAAACAGGTCCAAGGATCAAGGGAAGAGATTAGAAGATGCAGAAATAACTCTAGATATACTTAACCATCTTATCTTTGACAAAGGTGTCAAACACATTAACTGCAGAAAGGCTTTTTAATAAATGATGTTGAAAAAACTGCCTTTCCACATGCTGAAGATTAAACCCATATCTTTCACTGTACACTAAAGGCAAAATGGATCAAAGATCTAAATATTAAAACAGAAACATCAAATCTTCTGGAAGAAAGAATAGTACTTTCAGACAAAGGTATCTCACGTTTCTGCTTCATGAATTCTTCTAAGATTCCAGATAACTTTTTTAGATGGGATAAAAGAGCCACACTGGATTTGGCCATTCACATGTAAGACATGTTCAAAAGTGCATTGAATGCTGCTGTTGAGTCTTAAGTGCCATCCAAAGGAAAAAGGGGGATTCCTCAATACAGGATTGGAATCTTAGGAACACTGAAAAGTTCTTAATGAGTCGGCGTCAGTAGGTTGTAAGCTACAGTTGAGAGAAGGTGTTTTCAACACTGCTGCAAATGGATCATGAACAACGCATTAATGTGGAATTTTGTTTCAGACTGCAAAAAACAGCTAAAGAAACACATGAAATGTTAAAATTAGTGTATGGTGATAGTGCAGTGACCATGGAGACAGTTTGCGAGTGGTTTGAGCAATTTCGTAATGGTTTCGAGTCAGTTGAAGACAGAAAAAATGTCCTTCATCAAAAACCAAAAAAAAGATTGAAAGAATAAATGAAATAATTGGATCAACAGAAAAGTGACTCTAAGGCATATTTCAGAGTATATGAAGGTCAGTTCCATTTAAAGCATTTTAATAGAGGGGAAAATGAGCTGGGTGTCGATTGTTCCATATGTTTGGCTGCTGAACAAATGCAACATCCATTTGTAATTTTCTTTGGAGCTGTGCACTTGTGCCACTTCTGATTTTAGCAAATGTCATCGGGGGCAGAAACTTGGGTCTGTGATTATGATGCTGAGCCCAAGGTTCAGAGTTCTCAGTGGAAATCACCCAGCTGGCCTTGTGACAGGAAAGTAAATCAGTCAAGATCCAACATCAGGTGGTACTGTGTTTTTTGACCTTGATGGAACTGTGGGAGTTGAGTTTTTAGCCAGAAAACCTGAATATTAGAAGAGCTTATAAGAGTATTTAAGAAATGATGTGTGAAGAAAGTAGCCTGAGAGATGGGCAGGGTGTTTTATCCTCCATTAGGACAACAGTCTGTGTCACACATCACTTGATAGCAGCAATTTCTGTTAAAAGGATTGTGTACCTTACTGGATCTGACACTGAAAATCTCGCTCTTTCACAAAGTCAAAATGACCATGCAGGGTAAACACTTTGAATAGATTCAGATTTTCAAGGTAGCCACCACAGCACAACTATAGACCCAAGGACTACCAGAACTGTTCATGGTCTCAGTGAGTTACCCATGCTGGGCTAGAACTTGGGATCCAACTGCCTCAGCCTCCCAGAGTGGAACTGCAGGCACGCACCATCATGTAGGACTCTGAAAAGTCTGCTATTCGAATGTCAAAAGACTGGAATGATCCAAGAATTAGATGTGTGCATTCTTTTGAACTGGGGATTGAACTCAGACCCTTGTCCTTGCCAGGGAAGCGCTTATTCCACTGAGCCATCTCCTGGGCCCCGATGTGTGTATTCTTGAGTCACCCCCAGGTACCTTAACCAGTGACAGCAGCTACTTATTAGCTCATGTCCGTTGACCTCTGTAAGGAATTTTAAGAAGGCACTGGGCATGAAGAGGTCATTTAAGGGTAGGAGTACAGCTCATGGCCTTGGTTTATCTCCGCCAGCACTCCAAAAAGGAAGTCCTACTAAGCTGAAATTTCTCAATGTATTTGACTTTTTCTTTGAGATAGGGTTTTGCTATGCATTTCAAGCTGACCTTGAACTCACAGTGATCCTCCTGCTACCATGTGCACTACCATGCATGACTTTCTATAGTACATGGGAAACTAGGGCAGTGGTTGCAAACCTGTGGCACATGTTCCTGCAGCAGGCTATATAATTGAAAGCTCTAAAAGGTTCCCATTACTGTTTTAGGGGTGTGGAGATGTGCTTCACATGGCTAGTGTGTTCATTAATCCTTCACCTCATTTTTGTTCTTTATGGCTGTGTGCCTGTTTATTCATCCTTTTTTAGGGAGCAGCTCAGCCCAGCCTGAAGGCAGGGCTGGTGCCACATGTGCCCGGCATCAAACTGCAGTCCCCTGTGCCTGCCTAAGCAGGTGCTTTAGACTGCTGAGCTATCTTGCCGGCCCATTTCCTCATCTTTGAAGTAGAAGCAGTTTTTCTTTTAAGGACTAGAAAATAAACCCAGGTCCTTTGCTCTGAGCTATAGCCTCATACTCAACCATTATCTTGCTTTGAGTTACGGTTTCACTAAGATGCCAGGGTTGGCTTGAACTTGTAACTCCTGCCTCAGCCTCCCAGGCTGCTGAGCTACTTCTTACTTCTCCTTCCCTTGAATCTAAAGTTCTCAGCTTGGGTCCTATAAGTTAAGTCACAGTGGAAACCTTGGGAAAGCCCTGCGCTGGCTACCACCATCTTTTCCACAAACAGAAGTGGCATTGTTTTACATTTTTGCACAGCTCATTTCTGGTTTAATAAAATTCTGCACCACTCACAAAAAAAAAAAAAGAAAGAATAGTAACTGGAACAAAATTATATCCTTAACCAATAAGAAACAATGTATGAATAAAGGTTATATCATCAAAGTCTCAAAAAAGACTGTTAAGATATTAAGACATCTGATGATTATAGAAGATCTGATGTAACCATAACACTGCATAACTATTAGCCTAAACATCAAAAACATACTTACCTGGGATGTTCTAGTATATTCTTCATATAGCCTATCATATTCTTTGCTTTTTTCCTGATACTGCGAATGGTACTCCTGTAGTTTTTTACCTACTGCGTCAATGTTATCTTCTTTTACCAACTGATCCTACACAGGTGAACAAAAGAAATGAGTGTTGACAATTCTGAGTCAGGTGAGTTTTTCCATGTCTTTTTCTTTATCATTCATTCATTTATGGATTCATTCATTCATTTTTGCAGTGCAAAGAATGGAACCTTCCACATGCCAGGCAAGCAACCTACCACCACTGAACTATATTCCCAGTGATGTCTGTCTTTTCTGCTATACTAGAGAGTAAACCCAGAGCTTTCCCAGAGAGAGGAGAGAGAGAGAGAGAGAGAGAGAGAGATTGAGACTGAGATTGGCTTTGGTTTAAATTGTATTTCAACTTAGAAATCTAAGATACTGTGTTAATATCAAGCATAAAAAGCATTAAATGCTTTTGGTAACAGATCAGATTTTAAATCACACAAAAATAATTAATACACCAAAAACTAAGAAGGTATAAATATAAAAGCTAAACAAATATTTTATATAAAGTTAATAAATATATGCAACAGGCTATTATGGAATGATAGCCACAAAGTTCCAAAAATATGCAAAATCTTTAGGAGAATATTAAGATAACTACAGTTCTTTTTCTAACCAACAAGCCTGATAAATAGTTAAATGTTGTTAAATAATGACTTGCTCAATAGCTATCAAGAACATCAGTAATCATACCTGTTGGTACCTGGACACTGGGTACATCAGCTTCACATCGAGCTTGGGGTTGTACTGAGCAAGAGATTCATGATGATAGTGGTTAATGAGCTCCACCACAGAATTAAAGGTCAGAGGATCAGAAAAGCCGTATTTACCATCCCGATGATAGATCTTTATTAACTTATTATTGCCTCCCTTCCTGTGAACAAGACAAAAACTGTATTTTTTCCCCATTGGTTCACATAAAAAACACATTTCACTATGTTAGTAAGACTCAAGGTAGTGAAGGTCATATGTAATTATGTGTGTGCAAGCCAGACATGGTGACACACACCTGTAATCCCAGGATTTGGATGGCAAAGGCAGGCTTGCTGTGAGTTCAAGGCTAGCCTGAATTATATAGTGAGACTTTATCAATTAATTCATTAAAAGTAAAAATTAAGTTATGTACCTGCAAGTATATATATATATTTCACAGAGCATAGATAAACTCTTCAAGACCCAAAATTAGGTGGTTTTAGTTTTTTTTTTTTTTTTTGGACAGGGTCTTACTGTATTTCAGGGTGGCCTTGAACTCACCATGTAGCCCAGGTTTGCCTCAAACTCAAAGCAATCCTCCTGCCTGTCTCCAAAGTGCTAGGATTACAGGGCACCACCTCACCCAGCCTGGCTCTATGTCTGAGGAGGAAGCACAAGCCTTATCTATTTAAGGGGAAAATAAACATTTGCCACTAAGCCAACAGTTCTCAAGACTTCATATATAAAAAATAAGTAAGCACTTTGAATGAGTTGTAGCTGAATAACTGAACTTGCACCTTACATTATTTTTTGTCTTTTATACTTGCTTAAATTCTTGGAAATGACTATTTATTTAGGTTATCACAATAAGTAAATGATTCAAGTCATTCCTCTACAAAGCAAAACTTTTGAAGAAGCATGCATATTAGATGGGTATAATGTGATGCTTAAGTAGTCCAAGCCACTTTATTTACTGAACCATATTTAAAGATAATTTATGGGGGGCCTGCCCCTTAGCTCAGTTCTTTAAGTGGCTGCTTCAACAAAGCAGTCAGGCTCAGCTTGCTGTGGTTCGATCCCCACAACTCATGCCAGCCAAAAACCTGCCCTGAAGGCATTCAGAGAAAAAAAAAAAAAATCCTTAAGGGGCTGGGAAGATGGCTCAGTGGAATAAGCGCTTCCCTGGAAAGTGCAAGGGCCTGAGTTCAATATCCGGTTCCGCCACCAAAAAAAAAAAAAAAAAGATAATTTATGACCAAAGTATACCATGGCAATGTTTTATAAGTTCCATAAGGCATAATCTAAAACCACAGCAGGTTGACTTACAATATCACAGTAAAATATTGCACCATTCCCATTGTGCATGAGTTCCCATTCTTGACTCTTCCTATAGCAGTATGCAGACTTAGTGGAAAATATGGCTCCATGCCTCTTTATGCCACACTATGTATCACACATGATAAATGAGACGCTCAGATTTGTGAAAGGACAAACACAATAGGTCTGAACCCCAGACTGGCTGAAATTAATGCTTCGAGGGCCAGCATTTATATGGATGACAAATTATTCCTATAAAATGTACACTGGAAGGATAACCTAATATATGTAGTGATTTCAGGTATGGATCGTCACTCATGATCTCATAAATGTAAGCTGATCTCTCTGAAAGTCAAAAGGCATTCATTCACTCATTCATTCAAAAAATGTGCTGAACGCCTACTATGTATTAGGATTTTACAAATCACTGTGGATACAAAGCAGATAAGGTCTACGCCCACAGGTAACTTGAGGAATGTGTAGCCATATTTCAGTTTATGAAAGACTTTAAAATTCCTTTAAAAATAAACAAGTTATATTAAATAGGTAAGTCCTGGGAGATGGATAAAGCAGAATAAAAATGAGAAATCGGTCTAACAGTGGAGGGAGTGCTATTTTATATATGTTGCTCAAAGAAAACTGCTATGCTTAGGTGATATAAGGGCAGAGTCCTAAGTACTGTGAGGAAGCTGGCAAAGCAGACAACTGAAGGAAAGGTTGTCTAGGTGTGGGGACAGCAAGTGTAAAGGTTCTGAGTTAGGTGCTTGCTGGGCATCACTGACAAACGGCAAAGAGGTCTTTAATGCTGGGGCGGAGTAAGCATGGGGTGAGCAGCAGGAACAAATAAGAGGAGCAAAAAACAGCTCAGACTGTGTAACAACAAGCTGCAGGCTGTTTTGAGGTTTTAACTTTTACTGAGTGAGATAGGAAGATAATGATGGTTTTGGCAAGATGATGTAATTCATCCTGTGGTTCAAAAGGTCCATTCCAGCTAGTGAGTTAGAATGTTCAAAATGGGCAGGGTAGAATTTAGGAGACTTATAATAACCGAGGCAAAAGAAGATGGTGTCCTGGACAATGGTGGAAGCAGTGGAAATACTAAGAAATGGTGGGATTCAATATATTTTGAAGACAGAACAGGATCTGCTGATGCTTCAATATGGAAAGGTGAGAAAGAAAGAAGACATAAAGATGATTTAAGATCTTAAGAACAGAACTGTCATTTACTGACATAAAGAATTTACATAAAAAGAAAACATTTAGCTGGGTGTGGTGGTTCACACCTGTAATCCCAGCAAGGGGGAAGCTGAAGCAGGAAGATTGCTATGAGTTTAAGGTCAGTCTGGGCTACTAGTATGTTCAAGGCCAACCTGAACTACAAAGCAAGACCCTGTCTCTAAAAACACTACTAAATAAATAATAAATGCAGAAGTTGAATCCTCTAGATACTACTTAAAAATGATAATAGCTAGACAAATGAAGAGTTACGTACAATCTAGGCCTCAGGGTATATCTATGCTTAATGGTTGGAGATATGAGAAAGCAAAAGAAACCAAGAGAGCAATTAGTGAAGAGGAAAATCAAGCTATTTTATAACAAATCAATCTTTAAAAAAAAAGCACTTCAGCAAAGGGTAATCAACAGGTCACTGGGTTTGGCAAAGCAGAGATCACTAAGTAACCATAACTAAATGGCTTTCCAGGTGCCGTGGAGATGGCTCAGTAGAATAAGCGTTTCCCTGGCAAGCACAAGGGCCTGAGTTCAATCCCTGGTTCTGCCAAAAAAAAAAAAAAAGAAAAAAGAAAAAACTAAATGGCTTTCCAGTGAAATGATAAAAATGAAAGCCTGACTGAAATGGATTCAAGAAAAGGAAGACTCACTTTCCATAGACAACTATCTTGAGTAATTTTACTAATGGTGGACCATGGGACTCTAAACACAGGAGTACAGAGGTAAAGAGGTAAAGGAATTACCCTCTCTCTAATCTTTCTTAAGAGAAGAATCAGAACCTTCCTTCTTATATTCTAGCACCTGGCCCAATGACAGCAGATTCTTAAAGATTTATTAGATATCTAGATTTTCTATAATAGCTATTTATTGCATTAAAAATAATGGCTATTGAAAACTAAAAACCAGCTGGGCATGGTGGTGCACACTTGTAATCTCAGCACTCGGGAGGCTAAGGCAGGAGGACCACTGCAAGTTCAAGACCAGCCTGGGCTACAAAGTGAGCTCAGGGGCTCCCTGAACTCCATAGGAAGACCCTGTCTCAAAAAGTGAGAACTAGGGGCCGAGGCGCTGGCTCAGTGGAATAAGCGCAAGTGCAATGGCCTGAGTTCAATCCC
>NW_004524683.1:7768242-7769969 GCF_000260255.1 Octodon degus | reverse complement strand
AGAGCAGTAAAAAAAAAAAAAAAAAAAAAAAAAAAGTGAGAACTAAAAACCTTTATCACTGCTTACTCCCTCAAGTGTGGTTTCACTCTCACTCTTCTCACTGGAGGATTACCAAGGACTTCTGCCAAATTCAGACTCTACTCCTTGACCCAAGTCTTTCTCCTTCTTCCACCATTCCTTCCTAAAAGTCTCTCTCCTGTGACTGGAGGACACTACTCTCCCTTTCAGCCTCTCAAACTATTCTTCTTCTGTCTCCCTTCTGCTACGAACAGTTATTCTCTCAAAACTTTTGCCTTTAGCCTCTGCTCTCTTTTCCCACTATATACTCTTTCCTTAAAATCCTACTGACTTGGGCTGGGGATGTAGCTCAGTGTAGAGCACTTCCCTAGCACTCACAAGACCTCGGCTGCAAGTTCCAGCACACACACAAAAACCAAAACCATTCACTCTACACATATGGTTGTCTGGCTCTTTTTCTAGTCCCATAATCTCTTCTAAGCATTAAACCTAATTTCTAACTATATCCCTAGATAACATTTTTGCCTAACAGTTCTGGAGCAGCTAAAAATAAATATTTATTCCTTCTTCCCAATAAAACAACTGCTTCTCACTTTTCTGTTTCTATAAATGGCACATTCCAAGTGTAACAGCCTCAAACCACAGTTACCTCCAATGCCACTCAACCTCCTAGCTATTCTACTGCTAAATCCTTTTTGGTCTTAACTCCACAATGCCTTTAACTCCCCAAATTCTTTCTGAGAGGCACTAATCTATGAATTTGTGTATTCAGTCATTGGAACATCCTTCTATTTGAAATCCTTTATTAATTTTTTTACACTTAGAAATAAAACTTAGAGGGCTGGCCAGACAGCTCAGCAGATCAAAGTGCCTGTTCAGGCACAGTACAGCAGCCAGGGTTTGATCCCTGGTGTGTTGTGCCTGCCCCACCCCAGAACGGGATTGAGACTGGGTGTGGTGGCAAGTCTGTAATCCCAGCGTTTGGGAGGCCAAAAACAGGACAATCATTACCAGTTCCATCTACGTAGTGAGACCCTATAGACCCTGTACTAAATACATAAAAAATAAATAAATAAATAAATAAAAATAAAAAAGAAATAAAATTTAAATTCCTTCCAAAGGACCTTAAAACTTTATACAATCTCATTTCTATCTTCAACTTTTTCACTTACTACCTCTAATTTACACTATAAACCAACCACAAAAACTGTCTTTGTATTCACCAGATCCATCAAATTTTTCCAAATCAATGTCTTGGCCTTTTGTGTACCCAGCTTTTGAAACGTTTCTGGCTGGCAATTTCTAATCCTTCAGCTCTCAGAAGTCATCTTCTCAGAGAGGCTCTCCTTAAACCTCCCCACCCGCTATTCTCCACCACACTGTACTCTATGGACAGCACTTCATCTGCCACACAGTAGTCTTTCTTCTTCCTCTGTTTTTGTGATCTCCCGCTCCCTCTCCTTCTCCTTGTCCCTACCCAACATGAGGAACACTAGAACAGAAAGGCCATGTCCAGTCTGTCATTTTCTTGTTGTTTTTTTTTTTCAGTGTAGGGGATTGAACCTAGGGTCTCATGCATGTAGGCAGGTGCTATACTACTGAGCTATACCCCTAGTGACCTGTATGCCATTTTCTTGGTCTAAAACAATTCCTGAAGCACCTGGGTGCTCAATAAACTAAAGGATTGAGATATAAATCCTATTCTCACT
>NW_004524683.1:7766918-7767632 GCF_000260255.1 Octodon degus | reverse complement strand
TGAGCCATCTCCCCAACCCCTATGGGTACGTTTTAGATATACATGATGATCATGCTCATCATAGAAAATTTGTACCTGTATATGATATAACTTGTTTCTTTTCTTGTCCCCATTCTTCTCCCCTCCTTTCATTCCCTCTTTTCCCTTTTCCTTTTCTCTCTCTCTTTCTTTTGTTTTGTTTTACTTTTCTCTTCTTTCCTTTCCCCCTCGCTTGTTCCCCACCGCATTGGAACATTTTCTTCCTATCTCACAAATACATATTATACATTTTGGTCTTTATTTATACTTTCAATTTCTTTTTTATTTTATTTTAGGGAAGAGTCTACAGGGTGTTCAGGGTTGCACTACTAGGCCGGACTCATAGTGATCTGCCTGTTTAGTCTCCCAAGAGCTGGCATTACAGGCGCGCACCACCGCACCCAGTCTCAATTGCCAGCTCAGCACACCCCAGGGGTGGGACCAGCACAGCAGGCCCAGGGATTGAACTCCCAGCCCCTGAGCCTGCTTGCAGGCACTTTAATCCACTGAGCTATTTCGCTGGCCCTATACTTTTGGTTTCTCACACCAGAGAAACAATGTGGTACTTACACATGTCCAATTTATTTAAGAGTATGGGAGCAACCAAATCTTAAAAACAAACTTTTAAAAACATGAGATATAGTTCAGTGTGAAGGTCCTGAATTCAATTTCCAGTACCACATAAAAAGTTTTTTG
>NW_004524683.1:7763213-7766013 GCF_000260255.1 Octodon degus | reverse complement strand
GTTGGCTTTCCTTGCAGCCCTCCTTTTTCTCTAATTTTGGTCTGCAAACTTAGGTTGTTAACCATCCAGAAGACAAGCTTATTGTTATTACCATACAACCTAGGCTGCTAAGCTTAACCTCACTATCTGTGGATCTGGGGATTGAACCACAGTAACCTTAGCCTGACTGCTCTGTTTAAGCAGTCTCTAAACAACTGAGCTAATGGGCAGGCCCCCACCATATAAAAAGAAAGGAAAAAGAAAGATAGATAGATAGATAGATTTTCCAAAGCCATTTTAGCCACACATGGTGGCACATTCTTATAATCCCAGTGCTTGAGAGGCTGTGGTAAGAGAAGTGCCACAACACTGAGAACTGCCTGGGGTACATAGTGAATTTCAGGCCAGCATGAACTACACAGTGAGACCCTATCAAAAAAGACAAGCAAACTGGAGCTGGTGAGATAGCTTAGTGGACTAAAGCACCCACTTAGGCAAGCTTAGGCAAGCGCAGGGATGTGGTTCAATCCCCAACACCACATGCCATGCCAGCCCCACCTCCCGGGCGGGCTGAGCCAGCAGAGTGGGCATAGTGGCATACACCTATAATCCCAGTGCTGGGAAGGCTGAAAGCAAGAGGATCACTATGACTCCGAGCTGTATAGTAAGGCCCTGCAAAAACCAAATACATATAAAAAATAAAAAATAAAAAAAAAAAAACAAAGCCTCGTATATGTGCCTACAATCCCAGCTACTCAGGAGACTGAGTCAAAAGGATCACTTGAGCCTAGTAATTCAAGGCCAGTCTGAGCAACAGGAAGATCTCATCTCAAAAAAATGAGAGAAAAAGGAAAGGATAAAGCACTTGCCTTGCATGCATAGGGCCCTAGCTTTAATTTTAAGTAACATAAAAAGGTAAACAGGCTGGGGAGATGGCTCAGTAGAATAAGCGCTTCCCTGGCAAGTGCAAGGGTCTGAGTTCAATCTCCAGTTCTGGAAAAAAACAAAGATAGATAATTTTATTTTTAAAATTATAAAATTTTACTGTAATTGGGCCACTTCAATCATTAAAATCCAATGTAGACTATAGCTAAGGCCATTTTTCTTAATCCATTTTAAATAAATGTCATCTTTGTCAATATACAAGGCCATATACCTACCACTAAGAGACTTTAATATGCTTACACAGAAAGTATGTTTTATCTTCTACATATCCTCATCAGCCAAAAAAAATTTTTTTTCATTGTTTTTGGTTTTTGGGGGTTTTTTGGCGAACCAGGGATTGAACTCAGGCCCTTGCGCTTGCCAGGCAAGCACTTGTTCTACCAAGCCATCTCCCTGGCCCCATCAGCCAAAATTATGTTGAGGTCAACTTTCTAAAGCCTACATTAAGGAATACAGAGTTAGTGGAGAGATACAATCATTAATAATTTCTTTTTTTTGGTGGTACCAGGGATCAAACTCAGGACCTTGCGCTTGCCAGGCAAGCACTTATTCCACTGAGCTATTTCCCTGGCTCCAATCATTTTAATAACAATCATTTAATAACTTTTAATGACTCTGACATCATTAATAAGGCTAGCTGTTATCTTTTCACTCCCTTACAGATACAGACTTCAGCCCTCCCATTTCATTGTTATATACAAATAAAAACAGTGGCTATTTAAGGTCACATTCAAGCCATTAAAAAACCAGACAACTAAAAATTATCTAGTACAGAAAAATATCTTAAAATATGTGTATAAAGATTTCAATAAACTACACAACTCTCTTCTATACTCAGAACTAAGAGAATACAAGGAAGACACCAGTCAATAGGCCAAAAATACTCACCTCAAAGTCAAAGTATAATCTCCCTGCATTTTTGTTGAAGCATCACGAACCAAAAAGGTACCATCTGGCATGTCCCGTAATTTGTCGTTTACTTCCTCCCTGAAAAACAGAATTAAAGGAAAAATTTTTAAACAAAGTTTGGCTGTCTTCACATGTCACTGTTATTGTGAGCTGGAAGACGAGTGCATCTAAATTAAGCTGTAGAGTCACGGAGGCCTTCTGACCTCACGCAGTCCTCCCTCATACATGCTCTTCATGATTTCAATTTTGGTATCATGCAATCTAAGGTAAGGCTACTTGATTTTTAAACTTTCTGATTTCCCACATCTATAGGGGACAGTGCTTCCAATAAGCCTTAGGGTTTTCTTAGGCAGGCCTGAACTTGCACAGTTTCAGGAAAAACCAGCAGCTGTTTAGAAAGGTTATATTTAAGCAACAGTACCAGCTGTTTGAGACCAGTGGAGGGAAATTCACTGAAGTGCAGTCTTTCACTATGACATTCCCTAATTTGAATTTATACTGACAACAAATTCTTTCTAAAGAGTTGGCTTAGGACTTTAAGGAACAAAACCGTAGCAATCAAAGGAAATGGTAGCACATGAAAAAAGGCCCTTGAATTACAGTAGAACCACATAATCTCAAAATATAAATTCAAGTGGCACTTAAATATAATAGATTCTTTTATTTTAAAATGTTCTGATCAATTTGAATATAAAAAGATCAATTTGACTATATAAAAGTTGTGCTGGTCTGCACAGCTCATCAAGGCCCTCTATATCCTCTTCACAACATTAAACATAGAATTACCAAATAACCCAGAAATTCCATGACCTGGTAATCAAGTTAGCTTCTGAGTGTTGCGGCACTGACTGTAATTTCAGCATTTGGGAGGCTGAGGCAGGAGCACTGTCCCAAGTTCAAGCCTATGTTGGGCTTCATCATGAGTTCAAGACCAGCCCAAAGTACACGGTGACATCCTGTCTGTGTC
>NW_004524683.1:7752493-7763113 GCF_000260255.1 Octodon degus | reverse complement strand
TCTCTCTCTCTCTCTCTCTCTCTCTCTCTCTCTCTCTCTCTCTCTCGTGCAAAGTATCTTGCTAAGCTACTAAGTTAGCCAGGCTAGAAAAATAAATAAATAAATAATTTAGTAATTTGATTGCCCAGGCTGGGCTGGAACCTGTGACCTTCCTGCCTTAGCCTCCAAGAGTGCAAGATTAAAGACATGTACCACTACACCAGCTCACATATACAATTTTTCAAATGGCACTCTTTAAATAGTAACTAGAAGGGTATTAAAAAGTTGTATTTTAACTACTAACTCAAAAATAAGTCTCTGTGCCCAGTGCACATGCCTATAACCTCCCTGCACACCTCAGCTACTGAAGAGGCTGAGGCAGGAGGATCAAATTTCAAGGCTGGTCTGCACAACTCATCAAGGCCCTGCCTCAAAATTCTAAAGAAGGAACTAGGGAGATAGCTCAGCAGTCCAAGGTCTAAGCACCTGCTTGGCAAGCTTAAAGACCCGGGTTCAATTCCCCGTACTACATGCTGTGCCTGTCACCGAAACCAGGTGTTCTATCACACACCTATAATCCCAGCACTGGGGAAGCTGAGACAGGAAGATCACTATGTGTCTAAGCTGTGTAGTGAGACCCTATACCATATAAATAAATACAAGGGTTTTTTTGTTTTGTTTTGTTTTTAATTCTAAAGGGGTGGAATGTGGCTTAATGGTCATGCATTTAGTCTTCAACACTGAAAAAATATTTTTTTAACTGCATTCAAGTATCATAACATTCTAGTTACCTGGAAATATCCCCCCAGTACCATTCGGCATCCTGAAGAGGAATGGAACTGTCCTTCATTCCGTTTGTAGTTGCTGAAATCATTGGCTTAGGAGGCTTTGGTGGAAGAGCTGTAAGATAAACAGTAACTATTTTCTACATGTAAATTATTCTGTTTTCTAATTTCCTCAGCCAGGAGCAGCTCATTAACCAATATACATTAAGATTCGAATAATTACCCATCAAATTAAATGTTACTTGATATCTAGTTTTAGCCAAACAAATTATTTTGGAACACTTATCAATAACTGTCTGAAAAGGAAAAATTTCAAGCTGTTTAGGTTTTTCCCAATTTATAAAATACCTTTTTTTTTTTTGTATTTAGGACAGGGTCTACAGGGTCTCGCTACATAGATCGGATTCAGTGATTCTCCTGTTTTCAGCCTCCCAAGTGCTGGGATTACAGGTACACGCTACCACTCCTAGTCTCAATCTCTGCAACTTTTAATTCAGCAAAACTTCCTTATCTGAAAGACAACACAAAAACCCCTCCTAAACAATTCATTCCAGAAGAAAAGAAATGAAAAATGAGGGGCCAGCCAAATAGCTCAGCAGATTAAAGCTCCTGCAGGCACAGGGGCCAGGGGTTCAATCCCCGGGCCTGCTATGCCAGCCCCAACCCCGGGGCGAGCTGAGACAGCAATTGAGACTGAGCATGGTGGTGCACACCCATAATGCCAGCTCTTGGGAGGATGTAAACAGGTGGATCACTATGAATCTGATCTAGTAGTGAGCCCCTGAACACCCTGTAGACCCTTCCCTAAAAAAAAAAAAGTTACAAATAGGAAAAGATGAAAAATAGAATGAACACTCTGATACAGACCTGGAATTTCTGAACTCATGAATTTCTATATATAGATAGAGATATAAAAATAAACAGAACCAAACACAGTGGCATAAACCTGCAGTCCAGCATTCAGGGAGGCTAAGGCAGGAGAATTGCAAGTTTATTTATTTATTTTATTAATTTTATTGAGAAACAAATAGCAATGAGACAGTTTCAAAAACCAAGTAGTAGGACAGTTTCAATAATTAGTATACTGCATATTGTTGTACAAGATGCAGACATGATATCCTGTTCAAACACTATTAGTACAAATCTTTCTTCTCATTGAATAGGATTGCAAGTTTAAATCCTACCTGAAATAAATAAATAAATCCTACCTGGTCAACTTAATGACTTAACAAAACCATGTCTCAAAATAAAAGGGCCTGGGGCCGGGGAGATGGCTTAGTGGAATAAGCGCTTCCCTGGCAAGCACAAGGGTCTGAGTTCAATCCCCGGTTCCACCAAAAAATAAAAAAATAAAAATAAATAAAATAAAAGGGGCTAAGGACGCTGGAATTTAATCACACACACACACACACACACACACACACACACACACAGTATGTGTCTGCATTTAGAGGAAATACACATATGTTCCTTAACTCTGCTTCCTGAAAGGTCCTGGGAGCAATAACAGACACAGACACACATACACACACACACACACACACACATATACACACACACACGGAGCAGGTACCAAATAAATCTGAAACATCTGAAAATGTGTTCACTGAATGAGAGCACTTGGTCAAAAACAGAAAAAGGTGCAACTCAGCAAATGAGGGTCTGATGAACATAGGATTATGAAGCCTGGTTTGGATTCCAAACACCACGAAAAATGAAAAAAGAAGGGAAGAAGAGAATCAAATTTGAAGAGAGCACTCTTACCAAATGTGGAACAATTAGAGCGTTAATACAAATGATAGTAAGAGAATATAGCTCATTAAAATATCAAAGTACCCATATGGATCACAAATGAAAGACTGAGGTACAGTTCTGAGGTAGAATGAGGTAGGTGCTGAACATGTGAACAGCCATGGGTTCAATACTTAGCACCAATTAAATAAACTATTGATAAGAAGCAAGTACCTTCCCACAAAATGTTTAGTTATAATAAAAGGGAAAAATAATTTAATAATGGAAAAGCATGGCTAAATATCAGCATAGCCAAGTAATCAAGGTTATTATCACAAATAATAGTGAAATCATGGACCCAAATAGATGCACTGCAAAGGACACAAAAAGTTGTGAATGTCATGAACAAACATCAGAGAAGTTGCAACTGACAAACATTCTACAAAATAACTGACCTCTAATCTGTAAAAAAAAAAAAAGTAAAGATCATTAAAGTCAAGGAAAGACTGAGGGAATGTTGCAGATTTAAGTAGGCAGAAGAATTGTGACAATTAAATGCAATACGTAACCCTAGACTGAATCCGCTTTCTATAAATGATATTACTGGTACACTCAGCAAAACTGGAATGGAATCTGAAGACAACTTGATTCTAATACATATGTTAATTTTCTGATATTTTTGATGGTTGTATTGTGGTATGCCAGAAAATGTTTTTGTGTATGGGAAATACACGTTCATCATACTGACAACTTATTCTTCAATGAATTAAAATCAAGTCTTTAAAACTACACTTACAGGGCCGGGGAGATGGCTCAGTGGAATAAGCGCTTCCCTGGCAAGCGCAAGGGCCTGAGTTCAATCCCCGGTTCAGAAAAGGAAAAAAAAAAAAAAAAAAAACTACACTTACAACTTTTTTAGACTGCTTCACTGTTTTTATTTAGCCAAAGATTGGAGCCAAAGGGAATAATGTGAACATGTTCCTTAAAACAGTAAACTGATTTTCAACAAGGTATCAAGAAAATTCACTGGAGAAAGAAAAAAAAAATTTTTTTTTTTTTTTTTTTTGGCGGAACCGGGGATTGAACTCAGGCCCTTGTACTTGCCAGGGTAGTACTTAATCTACTGAGCCATCTCCCCAGACCCCCCAAAAAATTTTACAGATGAACAATTGTGTATCCCCAAGCAAAACATGGTTCTGCATGAATGACAAACCAGCCCCACCCCAGGGGCACACTGAGTGAGTGGTAACAGAGTCCAGGCATGGTGGCACACACCCATAATCCCAGCGCTAAGGAGGCTGAAAACAAGAGGATCACTATGAGTCCAACCTGCGTAGTGAGACCCTATACCAAATACATAAAATAGAAAAAAAAAAAAAAAAGTGCTGGAGATATAGGTCAAAGCTCCCTGGGTTCCATGGCCAGTACTACAGGAAAAAATTGAATGTTACCTCACACCAAAATTAACTACAAAATAGATCCAAGAGTTAAACTATTAAAACTTTTAGAAGAAAACATAGGCTTAAATCTTTGTGACCTTGAATTAGGTAATTACTTAAATATGCATCAAAAAAGTCAACAACAAAAGAAAGACAACCCAAAAAGGAGAGAAATTTTTTGAAAATAGATCAAAAAGAGATATTTATGTATATTCTATAAATTTTTGTAAATAACATCTGTAAATACAATCTTTTGAAATACAGAGGAGAAAAAAAAAATTTTTTTTTGAGATAGGATCTAGCTAAACGGCCTGGCCTTGAACTCACTTTGTAGCTCAGGGAAGTCATAGTGATCCTGCCTCAGTCTCCTAATTGCTGGCTTTATAGGTGTGTGGGCCTAGTACACCTAACTTTTTTTTTTTTTTTTTTTTCCCATGGATGGGGAGGATACACAACTAGGAACTTAGTATCTTTACTTGTCATGGTTTCATTCAGATTTTTTCCCAGAACTGGGGATTGAACTCAGGCCTTTGTGCTTGCCAGGGAAGTGCTTATTCCACTGAGCCATCTCCCCGGCCCCTGCCTAACTCAGATAGCTATGTAATGAACTCGTGTAACTCAGTAAGAAGACAAATGACCAAATTAAAAGTGGACAAGAATTTGAATGGGAAATTCTCCAAAACAAGGCCAGCAAACACATGAAAAGGTTAGGCAGGTGGCACATGTCTGTAATCTCAGCACTTGGGAGGCTGAGGCAGGATTGCCATGAATTGAAGGTCTGAGCTACACAGTGAGTTTAAGACCCACCTGAAATACGGATCTTAAAAATAGCAAGATCCTTTCTCAAAAACAGAAGCACATGAAAATATACTCAACATCATAAACCATCAGATTATGTGCAAATAAAACCACAAAGTAATAATGGCTCACTACCACCACCAGGATAATTACAATCAAAAAGACAGATAAACTAGGCATGATGGCACAGGTCTATAATCCCAGCACTCAGAGGCTAAAGCAGGAAGATTACCTTGAGTTCAATGCCAGCCTGGACTACAAAGTGAAATCCTGTCTCAAAAAGCCAAACACAAATAACATATTATTCATCAATAAAAAAGACTTAGGTAATGATACATGGTAAAACATGGATGAACCTGAAAACTTTATGATATAGTAGAATAGGGCATGGCAAAACTGGGTGGGGAAGTAGATGTAATCTGTTAACTACAAAACCTGGAGTGTGTGAAGAACAGTTCCTCCAGCCCTGCACGTGGACTTCTCATAGAAGGTTTTCAATAGGACACCTAGAACTGATGCCAGCCAAACTAGAATGATAAAAACAGCATGACACTGGCACAAAAACAGCTATGAGGATCAATAAAACAGAATAGACAATTCAGAAAAAAACCCAGAGACAGTCAACTATTTGATTTTTTTTTTAATGTATTTAGTACAGGGTCTCACTACACAGTTTGAACTCATAGTGATCCTCCTGTTTTCAGCCTCCCAAGTGCTGGGATTACATGTGTGTGTCACTATGCCCAGTCTCAGTCACCTCTCAGCGTGTCCTGGAGGATCAAGCCTGGGTCACTGTGCCTGCCTAAGAAGGTGATTTAGTCTGCTGAGCTATGTGGCTAACCCTAACTATCTGATTGTTGACAAAGGGACCAAAAACACACACTAAAAGAAAGATAGCCTCTCTAATAAGTGGTATTGGGAAAACTGGCAATCCCCATGCACAAGTCTGACTTTGGTTTGTTTTTTGTTGTTGTTTGTTTTTTATTGACAAAACTGACTAGATTCATACCTCTCACCATGTACTAAATTGAAATCAAAACAGATCCAACATTAATCTGCTGGAAAATAAAATACTCTTCAAGTCAGAGGCATAAGCAAGGACTTTCTAAACAAAACCCTAGTTGCACAGGAAATAGTCCCAAGAAGCAACAAATGGGATCATAGCAAACTGAAAAAGTTTCTGCATAGCAAAAGAAACAACCAACAGAGTGAAAAGAAAACCCATAAAAAAGTGGCAGCTATTTCTTGGACAGAATATGAAATATCTAGAATATATAAATAACTCAGAAGAATTAGAACCCCCCCCCCTCAAAAAAAGGCCCAATCAAAAAATGAGCAAGTGGTGTGAATAGAACCATCACAGAAGTACAAGTGGCTAATAAGTGCATGAAAACTCTATCACTGGCCATTAGACACATGCAAATTAAAACAACACTGAGGAGGGGCCGGGGAGATGGCTCAGAGGAATAAGTGCTTCCCTGACAAGCACAAGGACCCGAGTTCAATCCCCAAATCCACAAAAAAAAAAACCCACACTGAGATTCTATCTTATCAGTATGGAGATTCCTCAAAAAACTAAAACTAGAAATTCCATTTGACTCACTATTGCCCTGTTAAGTATCTTCCCAAAATATCTAAAGACATCTTATTAGCTGGGTATGGTAGTATATATTTGTAATACCAGCACTTGGGAGGCTGAAGCAAGAGGGTCATCATGAATTCGTGGCCATCTACAGTGACAAAAGCAACTAAAGAATAAGTTCTGGGTCAGCCTAGACTACATAGTGAGACCTAGTCTCAAAACACCAACACAGTAATAATAATAAAGATATCATATTACAGTGATAAATATATATCCATGCTTATAGAAGCACATAATCTTAGAAGCAGTCTGTATGTCCAACGGCAGATAAATGGGTAAAGAATATTTGGTACTGGGCTGGTAAGATGGCTCAGTGGTCTAAAGCATCTACTTAGAACAAGCTTAGCAAAGCACAGGGACCGCGGTTCAATCCCCCAGCACCACATGCCAGCCAGCCCCGCCCCCTGGTGGGCTGAGCTGGCCACACACACACACACACACATAAATATTTAAAATTTAAAAAAAAAAAAGAATATTTGGTATTTACACAGAATAGAGTACTATTCTGCAGTAAAGAAAAACTTGAATCATTTGTATGAAAGTGAATGTACCCAGAGACCATAATGTTGAGTGAAATAAACCAGACACGCAAGTCGAAATAATTCATAGTTTCTCTTATATGACAAACCTAAATTATAAAGAGCAAAATAAAAGAAAGATAATGGGAAGTAGGGAAATTAACTTTTCTCAGATAGGAAGGGGATCAGGAGATGGAAGGAAAGAAAAAGGAAGAAAAAGGAGATTTATAAAAGAATTAAGATACATTATGCACATGTACCAACTGAATACAAGAAATGTAAACATGTACTGCAAACATGTACTAATAAAAAATTAAATAAAGGGGCCAGGGAGATGGCTCAGTGGAATAAGTGCTTCCCTGGCAAGTGCAAGGGTCTGAGTTCAATCCCCAGTTCTGAAGAAAAAAATAAATAAATAAATTAATTAATTAATTAAAATGTCAGAAACAACAGGAGTGTGTTCCAAGTGAAGAATATTCTGGTGTTCCAAGTGAGGAGGAATATTCGGGGGGATTAATAACAACATGCCTTTTACTGTAATAAAATTTTTTTATTTATTCATACGTGCTCCCAATTGCTAAGATCACATGTGTGTGCCACTATGTCTGGCTATTTGTTTTCATTTTGAGCAGGACTTCACTAAATTACTCAGGCTGGGCTTGAACCTGCCATCCTCCTGCCTCAGCCTCCTGGAGTGCTGGGATTATGGGCCTGTGCCTCCACAACTAGCTATACCTTTGCATTTGGCCAAAACTATTTTGCAGGAGATGAGAAGCTATCCTCACTTCTTCAAAGACCCGGGAAAAGAAAGCTCATAAGGCTCTGACTCCCCTGACTTGAAATTATCCACAGAGAGGGAAGAAACCAGGACAAGTTCATGTTCTCTTTTCACTGATACAAATTCATGTCCTAGGTTCTGTGGCATTTATTAAATGTTACTATGTGCAAAGCTGAACCATAGTAGTATCTGTCTTCTGCATTGCACCACCAGCTTCTTGGGATCGAGTCACCTTTGAAGCAGTGGAATACAACAGAATCAAGATGGGTTGGACTCCTAGCTTCTCTGTCCAATGTGGTACAGTGCTGCAAGTAAGTCCAGGGTCTGGTCTATTCATCCATAACTTTTCAACCACCCGTGGTAATAAAAAACATTGCATTTATACAATGTTAAGTGGACTGTATGAAATGTAAATTATATCTCAAAACAGACATTTTTAAAAAGCAAATATCAGTCTTCTTAAATTAACAGATAGGAAAACTTGCTATTACCCATACTTTTTTTAAAAAAAATGGATAAAAATCTACTTCTTTGAAACAGATTTGATCTGACCTAAAAACTAGCTGTATTTTGTACTATAACTTTTCTCATTATAGAATTTTTCTACCTATCCACTTACATAAGGATTAAAACTCATGCTAAACAAAGCACTGCATTGTAGCTCTGAAAGGTACAAGGACAAAGTGTTCCCAACATACAAAAGACTTCCAGAAAAAAATGACACATAGACATACACATCATTATGAACCAGGTATGGTGGCATTTGCCTGTGATCCCAGCTACTCGGGAGGCTGAGGCAAAAGATCCCAAACCTGAGGCCAGGCTAGGCCACCACATGGGTTCACTTTTATATTTTTTAATTTAAAAAAGTATTCAGGGTTAGGCCTCTGTTGTTCCTTAGCTTTCCTACAAGGCCCTCTTTTCTTTTGCCCACCCCTTTAAACTGTGTTTCCTTCATTCTCTTTTAATTCTGTACTTTTTATGTGTATTATGTGCCAATAATACCTTTATCTTTATCCAAAAACATTACTTGTAACTACTAGACTTCTTTTAAAACTTGTGAGTATCCAACAAAATGTCCATAAGGTATACAAAAAAATATATTTTGATCACGTAATATGTATAAAACAGCAGTATCTACAGTGCTTCTCGTGCTTTGATGTGTAAATCAGAGTGCATACGTGGGGGACATGACCTGCAGTCCAGTGGGCCTGGAAACCTCCCAGGTGACACCACAGCTGCTGCTACAAGCCTTCCAAATGTCTACTTTAGAAAAAGTTTCTATGAGCCAGCTGCCTGCAATCCCAGCACTCTGGAGACTGAGGCAGGAGGGTCAGATCGGTGCAAGTTTAAGAGCAGCCTGGGCTACAAAGTAAGCTCAAGGGTATCCCATACAAAAAAAAAAAAAACTAACTTCTATATTACAATCAAAATATTAAATATTTTGACCTTTGAAGTATAGACCTTTTTAATATAGTACATGAGAAAATAAAAATTACATATATTCAGCGTAGTACAATAGGAGAAGAAAAACAATGACTTATGAGCTGTTTTCTTCCTGAAAACTATCCCCCTACAGAAAAAGAATGGCTATCCACCTTCCTAAACTTGCAATTGCCTGGACTCCAGGAAGGGTGGGGCCCCACATGGCCAAGCACACTACACAGTCATTCAGTGGAACAAATCATCCTCAGCCATGACAAGCCCAACACTCTGACACCAAAACTGCATTAATGATCAACTGGACCACAACCCACCAGCTAACCCTCAAACTTTGGCCCCATCTTGTAGGTAGCCCAGTCTGAGCCCTTATGTCACAGTCCTTTTCTGTCTTCTAATTTTTCAAGTGTCTTTTTCGTTAAAAAAAAAACAAACAAACAAAAAAAAAAAACGTTCTTTAAGTGCCTGGGTCAACCTCAATAATTAATGTTAATACAGATGTTAAGAATTTATTTGATGGAATGTACAATAGTTTATAATGCTGAAAATTGGTATCATCCTTTGCCTATTTCTGTTGACCTCACTGTGCCACAGTATCACTAGGCAGGGAAGAGACCTACATTGTGGACCTCTGTCTTCACTTCTACCCCACCTGCTGTCACCTAGTGAAGCACTAATTTGTTGAACAATGATAGCTTTTCATTCTGGCTGTGAAGAGCTCATTTACATCCCTCACTTTATTCACTTACATACATGTTTCATTCCAACACTTTCTCAAGATCCATACACTGAGTCCTTAATGGTAGGCTGAACATCTGAGCAGTACCGCAAGGCCCAATGGTGTAATAGTCAGCACTCTGGACTCTGAACATCTGATCAAAGACGGTCCACTAGGACGGCAAAGCCAGGTAAGGGTCTCGGCCCTCAAGCATACTTCTGCTCTTTTTAATCCACAGTTTATCATAACACTTTGATTGAGGTTCAAAGCCTATCACCATTTTCATTCTTTATTTTCACTTTCCTTATTTTGAGGGCATCTTAAGAGCCTACCATGTATTAATATTTATTCTTCATCCTTCCTCTGAGGATGTTTTTCTTATTGCAAACTGTGTCACACCCATGGCAAGTTTCAAACATTTGAAAAATGATACTTGTAATATTTCATGATCTGTATTTCTAATCATTTTTAATTTCTTAACTGCTTTTGTTCACTTCCCTTCCCTTCCCTCTAAATATTATTTTAGCATATTATTTTCTAAGTCTGGAATTTTTTTTATCTCTCTAAATGTAAGCACTCATTATTTGTAATTATATTTATTAAATTGTCCCTATTATTCAAATTATTATGCAATTCATATGATTTATGAATTCTCAGATCCTTAAGGGAACTAACTTCCCTTGTTTCTCTCTCTCTCTGTCTCTCTCTGTCTCTCTCTGTCTCTCTCTCTCTCTCTCTCTCTCTCTCTCTCTCTCTCTCTCTCTTTCTTCAGTACAGAGTCTCACTACGCAG
>NW_004524683.1:7745136-7752393 GCF_000260255.1 Octodon degus | reverse complement strand
AAATAAATAAATAAAATTAAAAAAAAAAAGTGGTTAATAACTATACTTAGATATTAGGACTACATTTTTTCATGAAAATAAAGTGAGTTTATTACTTTATAGAAAACTATGGGCCGTATTTGTTACCATCAAGAGTTCTCATAAAAAAAATAAGAATTTTGCAAAACTTCAAAGTTTGATGACTGAACAGCAATCTTGATTTACATTAATGGTGGTATAAGTTAACTACCCTTTATTCAAAACATTTGGAACCAGGCTTGGTGGCACAGGTCTGTAATCCCAGCATCGGAGAGGCTTAGGCAAAAGAACTGCCACAGTTTAAGGCCAGCCTGGGCTACACAATGAGCTCAAAGCCAGCCTAAGGACTGGCGAGACAGTTCAGCAGACTAAGTGCCTGCTTTGGCAAGCACAGGGACCAGGGTTCAATCCCCCTCCTGAATGCAGCACCAGCCCCACCTCTGGGACAATGACAAAAATGGTATCAGAAGTGTTTTAGATTTCATATTTTTTCAGATTTTGGAACATCATCCATACATAATAATATATCCTGGGGATGGGATCTAAGTCTAAACATTTATGTCTTATATACACCTGAAGGGAATTTTATACAATATTTATAGTCTTGTCTTTTTCTGTTTTTGAGGTTCATTTTGTCTTTTGGGGGACAGTGCTGGGAACTGAACCCAGAGTCTTACGGTATGCTGGGCAAGTGCTCTAACCTTGAGCTAAATGCCCAGCCTCTAGCCTACATTTTGACCGTGAACATGAGATCAGGTATAGAATTTTCCACTTGTGGCATGTTCAGCACTCAAAAAGTTCTGGATTTTGAAGCATTTTAGATTTTGGATTAGAGACACTCAACCTACAATTGTTGATTAAATTTTTAAAAATATTTTTATTAGAGTGAGTTCTTTGGACTACCAAATATTTCCTCCATACATGAAACCTCAAAAAAAAAAACCAGAAACTTTTTACTTTTACTTTTTTTTTTTTTTTTTGAGTCAGGCTGTCATTAAATTATGTAACCCAGGCTGCCCTTGAACTTGCAGCAATCCTCCAGCCTCTGCCTTCCAAGTGCTGGGATTATAGGCAAATGCCACCATGCCTGGTGTCAATCAATCTGCTTTAGACTCTTTAATTTTGTATTATTCGAAAGCTAATATAGTAGACATGGATAATCCTGGTCATTGTCTTAATGAAATATGGAGAAGTAAGGGGCCAAGCCAACATCCAATAATTCCAGTTGTTCTGATATACCTTTTCCTTGGAGTTTTGCTACAGGTCAGCACACCTTTCTGTTTGGAGAATTCATATCTTCAAGGATTGCTCATCAGAATATTTGAACAAACTGCTAATAACTGGCAATAACTGAAAAATGCTATGTGATTTTCAAATCAGGTAACAGCTAGGGGAATAGCTCAGTGGCATAAAAGCCTGCCTGGCAAGCACAAGGTCCAGAGTTCCATCCCTGGTACCACAAAAAAAAAGATCAAATCTGATAATAGGTAGATGGATGGATGCTATTCGCATTAAAACCCAACCTTTGATAATAAAGGAAAATATTTTAAATAGTTTCTTGGGGTTGATGACCTTAGGTCAAGCCTCAAGTTCGGATCTGGGGTAAAAGTCATAAAGCGAGTCCATCAACCAAGTACTGAGGGGATATACTACATTCACAGCGTTACCCTTCTCTTCTGCCTTCTCCAGCACAGCCAAAGCTTTGGCAAGGGCGCAGCCCCTGCAGACAGGATGTTTGGATTTGGCATGCTGGGAAGGTCCCTGGAGAACACTGGAAAGCAAAATAGCCTTATAGCCTTCAAAAAATGCAGTGAACAGCTGTTCTACATGCTCTGTGACAAGACCTCCTTCAATTCAGGATGCACTGGTTCACTGCCTCACCTCCGTATTCTGAGTTCAGTGCCAAAAGGACAAATGTCAGTTTGAAAGCCTTATGCTTTTCCGGGTGACAGGATCAAAAAATGTGCACATCATTAGCACTGAATCAGTCACTCTGGGGAACATTTTAGAGGAAGGACAGATGTTTCTCATTTTTAAGTAGACTCCTCAGAAAACCTTCTGGTGAGCTTATTTATCATCACAGTCCCTGAATAAATCAGCTTAGTAGAAGAAAGATTTATTGGGATTCCTAGATTCAGAGATTTCAGTGTATGGCCAGCTGTCTCCACTGGCTTGACTGGAGATGAAACAGAACATCACAGCAGCAGCAGTATGTAGACAGACAGAGAAGAAAGAAAAAGAAGGAAAGAAAGAAGGAAGGAAGGAAGGAAGGAAGGAAGGAAGGAAGGAAGGAAGGAAGGAAGGAAGGGGAAAAGAAAAGAAAAAAAAAAAGAAAAGAAAAGAAAGCAGGCAGGCGGGGCGGGGCTGAGGGCGGGCCGGCATCTGGCATGGCATGCAGGGATCAAACCCCGTCCAATGCACTCTGCCTAAGCAGGTGCTTTAGTCTGCTGAGCTATCTGGCCAGCCCATAAACATAGTTTGATGATTCAGGGAGCACTAATCGAAGTCTATACTGTTACACAGTTAAGCACAGCCTAACCTGTAACAGCAGATGAATCAGAGATCAGTTACCAAGCTGATGATTTGAAACTAAACAAACTTGGGGGGCGGTTGTTTGTTTTTCTGAGACAGTACCTCATTATGGCCTCCTACTCATGGCAATCACAGAATTAAATGCCCAGACTACATATTCCTTTCATTAACCAAGAAAACTATTAATAATAAAATTGAATTTATAAAAGTCCCTTAGAAAAAAAGAACTCATCTCTCAAGAACATACCCTCCCAGAGCCAGGGAGATGGCTCAGTGGAATAAGCGCTTCCCTCACAAGCGCAAGGGCCTGAGTTCATACCCAGTTCCGGAAAAAAAAAAAAAAAAAAAAGAACATACCCTCCCTTATGTACTTCCTTAATTCTGCTTAATAAACCTATTTATGCAAAAAGAGAAAGAAAAAAATCCTAAGAAATATCCAAAAAGCTATTAAAGCTAACTAATAAAGTTCTAAGAGATTGTTGGCTCAAAATCTAATATACAAAAAAATAAATAAATAAAAATAAATTTAAAAATCTAATATACAAAAATCTATAACATTTCTACACACTGACAATGAACAATTTAAAAATAAAATTTAAAAATAATTCCATATGTACCTAGAGGATAAAATCTTGAGTAGACATTTCAGTGAAGTTACACAAAGCACATATCTAGTAAGCACATGAAAGATATTCAACGTCATTAGTCACTAGAGAAATGTAAATCAAAACCACATTGAAATATCACTTCACACCCACTAAGTTGGTCATAATCAAAGATAATAACAAATGTCAGTGACGCAGAGAGAGTACAGCTCTCATAACACTGCTGTCAAGGATACAGAATATTACCTAGTAATGCCACTCCCAGGCATATGCTCAAAGGAAATGAAAACAATTCCATACAAGAAATTGTACTGAACATTCATTGCAGCATTATTCAAATTAGCCAGTAGGAGAAAGGGACATAGCTCAATGAAGTATGGAGTTCAATCCTCAGCATCAGAAAAAAAGAGCAGTCTGATACCTGGCAATAACTGAATGGATTTTTTTGTCCCTATTAAATGATTGCCTGTGTATGAACTGATGTGACTGGTACTCTGGTTTTAAGAGTATTGTTTCATCACTGTGTCTAGAATAATCTCTAGAATATTACAGTTGGTCATATAGCATTTTATTATGTTAACTTTTTTTAAATGCTTTCACAAAAAAAAAGAAAGAGAGAGAAAGAAAGAAAGCCAAGTGTAGCAATGCACACCTGTAATCCCAGCACTTGTGGGGCTGAAGTAGGAGAACCACTTCGAGTTCAAGGCCAGCCTGGGCTACATAGTTGTTTCACAAACTTTTTAGCAAATAATAAAGTCTAGGTAAAAAGCTTTTTCTTTTTTCTTTTCTTTTCCTTTCCTTTCTTTCTTTTTGTTTTGCTTTTTTTTTGAGACAGGTTCTCACTATGTAGTGCAGGCTGGTCTTGAACTCACTATGGAGCCCTGGTTGGCCTCAAATTCATAGTGATTCTCCTACTTCAGCCCCATGAGTGCTAGAATTACAGCATACACCACCACACCCCACCTTTTCTACCATTATTTCACATGATCACTTTAGATTTTACAATGATAGTCATCTTCTTTTCAAAAATCCACCCCCAAGCTTCTGAGAGATCAATCTCTTGGTTCTTTACCTTCACTGTTTGAGCCTCAAACTAAACATACTTGGGTCTGGGGATATAGCTTTGCAGGCTAGGGGCCTGCATGGCAAGTGCAAGGTCCTGAGTTTAATCTCTGGTACCCCAAAAACAAAACTAAACATACTGGAGGGCTGGAGAGATAGCTCGGTGGTCTAAGCACCTGCCTGGCAAGCACAAGGACCCAGATTCAATCCCCAGTACCATATGCCCTGTCAGCCCTGGAACCCCGGGCACAAAACCAAGCATGGTGGCACATGCCTATAATCCTAGCACTCAGGAGGCTGAGGCAGGAGGATCAGTGGGAGTTTGAGGCCAGTCTGGACTACAAAGTGAGTTCAAAGCCAGTCTGAACTGCATAATGAAACCCTGTCTCAAAACCACAAAACAAAAATCTAGCACAAGTCTTTCTTCTCAACCTCTCTGGTATTTCTGTATCTCTGTAACCATAAAAACAATGACTTTCAAGGTCAATATAGAGCAGCTGCTCCATACCACATACTAGGTATTATTTCATTCAATGTACATGGTATGTACACATGTATGAATTATGTGCACATAAAAGTTTTATTTTATGTCTTATAAAATCCTTATAAATGAAGTGTTACTCTCATCATGAGAACTGTTCAATGTCACACAGTGGCTAAACACTAAATCCAAACCAGTCTTCTAACAAAATATGTTACTCTTTCCTCTTAAGGCAACAGTACACAAAGACAAGACTTAAAAAGTTTCCAATGGCCTCTCATTTTACACAGATAGTCTATCACTGAGTTATATCTCTAGCCCCACTTTTCCCTTTTTTAAATGTACTTTTAATGTTTTTCTTACTATATAATGACAAACTCAGAATAAAAAATATCTATAATATCATCAAATTGATGCTTTCATTTGATAGTAGTTTCTACTACCTTTCCTTCAGCATTTTATAGTTTTACATATATGCAGTCACATCAGGGAATGAAATCACAGTCCACATTTTTACTAATAAATTTAGCACATAAGTTTCTTTTCATTTTTTCATTTTTTTCTGAGATCTTACTCATCCCCTTTACTTTGCTGTTCCTGCAACATCTCAAAAAATATTCCACTTGCCTTACAGTCTTTGTAACTGCTATAAGCCAAAATTTTGAATCCTTAACATATATCTTACAGAAAAATGCTGATGTTTAATAGATATATATAAAAACTGTTCTTGGCAGCATTGTCTGTAAAAGTCAAAAGTTGAAACTACTCAAATATCTATCAACAGGGCTAAGAAAATAGCTCAGCAGTCTAAGTGCCTGCCTGGCAAGTTTAAGGACCCAGGTTCGATCCCTGGTACCACATGCTGTGCTGGCCCCCCCAGCAAGCCAGCCACTAAAACCAGGTATGGTGGCATAAGTCTGTAATCCTGGTGCTGGGGAGGCTGAGACAGAAAGATTCACTGCAAGTCTGAGATGCATAGCAAGACCCTGTACAAATAAATACATTTAAAAAAAATAAAAAATAAAAAACAATTATTTCAGGGATGGGGAGATAGCTCAGCTGCATAAGCACCTGCCTGGCAAGTGCAACATCCTGAGTTCAATCTCCAGTACCAGAAAATAAATAAATAAATAAAGTTGGGGGGAAAAAACTTATTTCTACAGAATGGGTTCCCAGTAAACCAATCTTACTAAGTACTGTAAAACTTTCCAAATGGCTTAATAATTCACATTTCTACCACTACTGAACCTAACTCACAAATCTTAAAAGTTATTGTTCTTACAGGCAGATCACTATCAATTTGATCTATGTAGTGAGACCCTATAGACCCTTATTAAATACAAAAGAAAACAAAAAAGAGTTAATGTTCTTATGTTCACTTGCTTTCAAAAGGGAGGAGATAGCTAAAATACTAAAAATTTAAAATGACCTTAGCAACTAATACTCTGGAAGCATATAGGGTTCCACTACAAACTTCTCACCCACTGAACTCAAAAACAAACCTAGAAGCACTGAAGCTCTTCTCCTCTCCTGCCCAAGTAAAGCCTAATAGAAATAAATAAATAACCAAAAAGAGAAAAGCTGGGCCTTTCACTGCTGCTTCATTTTTACTTTAAGACCCCCCTGATCCAAACTTATCCTTTCTCCTTAAATTGCCCCTTTTAGTACTACCACCATCCCCTCAGCTGGAAAACTAAATCATTCCAGTTTCCTTCAATTTCCTCAAAATAGTCTCCAAGTCACATTATTTCTACTTTTTAGGACTTTTTTTTTTTTTTTTTTTTTTTTTTTTGTTTGTTGAATTCTGGCGCTTGCCCTTTCCTGGGGAAGGCCTTTTTTTCTTAAACCCCCCCCCCCCCCCCCTTTTTTTTTTTTTTTTTTTTTTTTTTTTTTTTTTTTGGAGGCCAGCAGATGCCTTAGGGCATTTCTGGTTTGCTGTGAGTATCTGGATTCGAACCACAGCAGCTTGAGCTTGAGTGCTTTGTTTAAGCAGGCACTTAAACAACTGAGCTAATGGCCAGGCCCCCCTAATTCTACTTTTTACATAGCCCTCCTATTACCTCCACCACTACCTACTGGCTTTCCTAACATTTTTTATCTATACTACAATAGCTTCCTAACCAGTTTCTCTTCTTTACTCTTACTCTCCTCCATGTATTTTACTTTGCAGCCAACATAGTATCGTGCCTACTTAAAACCACTGAGTCAGCTAGACATAGTGGCACACAACCTGAAATCCCAAAACCTCAGGAAGCTGAGGCAAAAAGATCACTACTTTGAGGCTAGCCTGGCCTACATAGTGAGTCCAAGGCCAGCCTGAATTACATAGCAAAGGGCAGGCGAGATAGCTCAGCAGACTAAGTGCCTGGTTAGACAAGTGCAGGGAACGGGGTTCAATCCCCAGTACCACATGCCATGCAGACCCTGCCCCTGGGTGCACTGAGCCAGCCACTGAGTTTGAGCATGGTGGCGCACACCTGTAATGCCTGCGCTGAGGAGGCTGAAAACAGGAGGACCATTACAACTCCAACCTGCGTATGAGACCCTGTACCAAAAAAA
>NW_004524683.1:7740697-7744377 GCF_000260255.1 Octodon degus | reverse complement strand
GTATTTAAAAAAAAATTACAAAGGCAGTTAATACAGTATGTAGTGTAATGAAACTGTGTATTAGATGATAGCCAGGAGAAAGAAAAGGAGTTATAAAAGCACTGAATGCATTTATTTACACATGGGTCTTTCTTAATTATAGTCTTATCTCTTTTGAAGACAGGGATTATCATCTTGTCACTAGCCAAGACAGTAAATAGTAATGAACACTGACTACACTATAGGATCACTGCTCTGTTTACTCCTGGGCTAATTACCGTGATGAGGCAAGAGTTAGTGGCCAAGTATGGGTCACGTGCCCACCCAAACCAAAGAGTTAAGTCTAGTTCACCCAAGCCACATGATTGCAAGTGAGAAAGGAGTAGTTCTAAGGGAAAAATCAGGAAGCTATTACCTAAAGAAAAGAGAAACTAGATAGACAAAAACAGCAGTCCTCTCTTTAGGGGGCACTCTTTAGTATACCTGGTTTCCTTTCAGGCTAGCAAGGAATTTAGGTGGAAGTGATTTACTCCTCAGCTCCAAGAGTAGGCTCTGATTTGGCACAGCAGTGGTTTTCAAAGTCCAGTTTGTGACCAGCTAGATCAGTAACATCTGGGCACTTGTTCCAAATTCCTGAAAATCAATCTTAGACTGAATTGATCTTTGGGGATAGAGCCTAGAAATATGTTTTGACATACCTTTCAGATGTTCCTGAGGCACACTCAAGTCTATATGGAAAGCTCCTCAGATTTTTAAGACAGTGATCCTTTGGAACACAGGGAATATCCAACTAGTTTCAAGCTCAGATTTTTGTGTTATATTTGTGAGCACTGTCTTTCTCTCCCAGGAATGAAGAATCATGCAATGCCAAGAACCAAAAGCAGCCACCTACTAGGAAAGCCAACCTGAATAAAAGGCTTATATCGAGGCCAGACACGGTGGCCCACACCTGTAATCCCAGCAATCAGGAAGCTGAGGCAAGAGGATCACTGCAAATTCGAGGCCACTCTGAGCTACAAAGTGATTTCAAGGCCAGCCTGAAATGCACAGAGAACCTAGTCTCAAAGAAAGATCCAAAACAAAAGGATTTTATCAGGTAAATCAGAGAGAATTACAGAAAAACAAGACCAAAGCCTGATAACCTTGATAAAACCATGCCAGAGGTCGTCACTCTCTTTGGTCCTTTCAATTATACAAACCTATAAATACTCTTTGTTATAACCAATTGGAGTTGCATTTTCTGTTACTGGAAGTTAAAGTATTCTGATATCTATTACATCAAGTTACACATATATTCCTAAGCACCTTAGAGAAAAAGTACTAGAAAATATCATCTAGAGAACAGTCTCTCCCTAAATTATGGCTGCTAAACTTAGCAAATACAAGTATGACCCCAGTTATACATGAATTTAAGATAAACAATATTATCTTAGCACTTGGGAGGCTAAGGAAGGAGGATCACTGGCAGTTCAACATTAGCCTGGGCTACAAAGTGAACTCAAGGCCAATGTGAACTGCATAGCAACACCACATTATGTCTCAAAAAGACATAATTTTAAGAAAAAAGGGGGCTGGTGAGATGGCTCAGTGGTCTAAAGCACCTACTTGGAACAAGCTTAGCAAAGCACAGGGACCGCAGTTCAATCCCCCAGCACCACATGCCAGCCCCGCCCCCTGGTGGGCTGAGCTGGCGAGACACACACACACACACACACACACACACACAAAAATTTTTAAAAAATTAGTTCAAGGCCAGCATGAACTGCATAATAAAACTTCATCTCAAAATAAACAATATTTTACTTTAGTAGGTATGTACCAAATTTTGCATCTATTTTATCTGAACTATACTCTAAATTTCTACTGCTGAGCCCTAGAAATCACAAGGCCAGGTCAGTCCCATCATAGATGATAGCATGTACCTCTCTCTTTCTCTGCCTCTCTCTGCACCCCTCTTTCTCCTTCTGCCTCTCTTCTCCTCTCCCTCCTGTACTGGAGTTATAGCCCACAGACTCATACTGAGCTGTACCCTCATCCTTATTTAATTTTGAGATAGAATCTTGTTAAATTGCTACATTGCCCAGGGTGGGCTGGAACTTGATATCCTTCTGCCTCAGCCTCCTGACTAGCCACAGGCATGCACTACTGAGCCAAGCTGACAGTTGCTTTTTTTTTAATAGGTCATGATTATTTGGATAAGACTAAATCCTATAAAAATCTAAACCATTTGATTATTCTACTGAAACTAAACAGAAGCTAGGCAAACTGTTGCACAGAGTAGTTGTACTTCTAGCTACTTAGGAAGCTGAGTCATAAGAATGAAGGGCCAGCCTGTGCAACTCAGTAAGGCCCTGTTCCAAAATTTAAGGAGGGAGGGAGCGCTGGTGAGGTAGCTTAGTAGGAGATTGCCTCTAGGTTTAATCTTCAGTGCAAAAAAAAAAAAAAAAAAAAAAGCGAGGGGCCAGGGAGATAGCTCGGCATTCTAAGCACCTGCCTGCACAGTGCAAGGACTCAACTTTGATTCCTGGTACAAGTCTGCCCACTCTGAAACCCCAGGCACACTGTTGTGGCACACACCTATAATCCCAGTGATGGGGAGGCTGAGAAAGGAGGATCACTACAAGTTCAAGCTGTGTAGCAAAACCCTGTACCAAATACATACATAAATAAATACATACATAAATTTAAAAAAATTTAAGAAAATTTTAAAAAAGAAAAAAGCTAGGCACAGTTGTACATAATCCCAATTCACTGGGAGGCTAGGGCAAGAAGATTTTAAATTCCACCCTACCTATGAAACTTAGTGAGATTCTGTCACAAAACAAAGACAAAGGGCTGGTGAGATGGCTCAGTGGTCTAAAGCACCTACTTAGAACAAGCTTGGCAGAGCACAGAGACCGCGGTTCAATCCCCCAGCACCACATGTCAGCCAGCCCCGCCCCCTGGTGGGCTGAGCTGGCCACACACACACACACACACACACACACATAAATAAATAAATTTAAAAAAAAAAGACAAAATAAAAACAAACAAATATATATATATATATATATATATATATATATATATATATATTTGCCAGGCAAGTGCTTACTCTACTGAGCCAACTCCCCAGCCACACTATCATTTAAATGGCTGGAGATATAGCTAAGTGCAAAGTCCTGGGTTCCAATCCCCAGTACTAACAGGGAGGGGAGGAGGGAATGACTCCTTTTCTTTTTTTTAATGTTATTTAGCAAAGGGTCTACAGGGTCTCATTACACAGATCAGACTCCCAAGCGCTGGGGTTACAGACACGTGCCACCACATCTAGTCTCAGTCACCCTCTCAGTGGACCCTGGGGGCAGGGCCGGCACAGCACACCATGAATCAAACCCAGTTGCTGAGTTTGCTTAAGCAGGCACTTTAGTTCACTGAGCTATCTGGCCAGCTCTTTTTTGTTTTTTTGGGACAGGGTCTCCCTATGTAGCCCAGGCTGGCCCTAAACTCACAGTGATCCTCCTGCCTTAACCTCCTGAGCACTAGGATTACAGCTATGCACCATCACACCCACACAGACTTCTTAATTAAAACCAAAATGCAAAATATGTTATACCCTATAAGGCAGCTAAGAGGGACAGAAACAAAAATGCAAAAATATTACTGTGTAAGTATTCATTGAGTATTCAAAGCTTCTTTTCTTTTTATTTATTTGAGAGAGA
>NW_004524683.1:7738897-7740467 GCF_000260255.1 Octodon degus | reverse complement strand
TTTTTTTTTGCGGAACCAGGGATTGAACTCAGGTCCTTGCACTTGCCAGGGAAGCGCTTATTCCACTGAGCCATCTCCCCGGCCCCATTCCTTCCTCTCTTGATTCCTGATCCTTACTGGATAATTCAGAGCAGTGATGAGAACCTTTTAGAGCTTTCAGTGATACTACATACTGCAGAGCACATGCCACTGGCTCATCGCCACTGGTTTAGTGTAAATAAGTGTACAAAAAAGAGGGTTCAATGTTACACAGATGCGTCTGGTCAAGAAACTAGTAAGTAAAAAAGCAAGCAAAGAAACAAAAAGAATAAGACTACTGAAGCTACTATGTGTTTGGCAAGTTTTAAAACAGAGAAAGATGGGAAGGCCAGATAGTTCAGCAGACCTGGGTTCAATCCCTGGGGCATGCCTTGCTGGCCCTGCCCCCAGGCACACTGCAACCAAACCCAGGCAGGGTAATTCACGCCTGTAATCCCAGCACTGGGAAGGCTGAAAACAGGAGGATCACTGTGAGTCTGAGCTGTGTAATGAGACCCTATACCAAATACAAAAATTAAAAAGTAAAATAAAAAACTCTAGTACAAGGGCCAGCCAAATACCTCAGCGGATTAAAGCACCTGCAAGCAGGCCCGGGAGCCAGGTTCGATCCCTGGGCCTACTGTGCCGGCCCCACCCCCTCCCAGAGCACACTGAGACAGCGAGATTGGCGTGTTGGTGTGAGCCTATAATCCCAGCACTCAGGAAGCTGTAAACAGGAGAATCACTACAAGTTCAATCTAATAGTGAGACCCTGAACACCCTGTAGACCCTTCCCTAAAATACAGAAAAATAAAAATAAAAAATAAAATGTGATATCGTGTTTTAAAAAAAAAATTCTAGTACAAATGTAAGAACTGACACTAAGCCAATGTCTTTTTGGTACAAATAACTCCCTTCAATAAGACCTTTTTAAAACAACTTGCCCAGCATGGTGGCATAAACATCTATGTAATTCCAGCACTTGGAAGACTGAGGCAGAAGGATAGCCATGAGTTCAAGGGCAGCCTGGGCTACATAGAAAGTTCAATCTTGGCCAACAAAGACAAAGCAGGAAGCATTACAATTCCCTTGAAATTATACTATAAAGCTACTGTAATAAAATCAGCATGGTATTGGCAACAAAATAGGCCTGAGGATCAATGGAATAGACTAGTAGATGCAGAGGCCTCTAGGAACGCACTCAGCCACCTGCTCTTCAACAAAGGGGCTAAACACACTTACTGGAAGAAAGATAGTCTCTTTAACAAATGTTGCTGGAAAATTTGGCTCTCTACCATGCAGAAGACTAAAACTTGACCCAGGTGTATCACCATGCACTAAACTAAAGTCAAAATAGATTAAAGAACTGAACATTAAAACAGAAACACTAATCTCCTAGAAGAGAAAGTAGGAGGATCTCTTGAAGACATAGGGGTAGGCAAAGAGTTCATGAACAGAAATCAAATCACACGGGGAAATACTTGAAAGAATTAACAACTGGGACTACCTCTTTTTGAGAAGTTTTTGCACATCAAAAGAAATTATCAACAAA
>NW_004524683.1:7726682-7738562 GCF_000260255.1 Octodon degus | reverse complement strand
AAAAAAAAAAAAAAGTTCAATGTCAGCCTACACTACATAGCAACACCCTGTTTTAAACAAAACAAAACTTTAATTTAAAATTTTGACCTACGATTGAGTTTACTTTAGGCTAAAAGCAAAAACTGCCGGGCATGGTGGCACTCACCTATAATTTGCACTCAGGAGGCTAAGGCAGGAGAACTGCTGCAAGTTTAAAAACCAGTATGAAGCTGGTGCCAGCATGGCAGTACAAGCCTGTAATCCCAGCACTCATGAGGTTGAGGCATAAGGAGGATCACTGCGAGTTCAAGACCAGCCTGGGCTACAAAGTGAGACCCTGTCTCAAAAAGACCAAAAAAACAAAGAAGCCAGCCATGGCTAAAAGATGAATTCAAGGCTGGCCTTAACTGCATAATGAAATGTGTCTCAAAAAAATAAAAAAGAAAGAAAGAAAAACGAAAATGAAACCCATAAGTATTTAAGATTACATAACTGGTCTGGATTTGTTTCCCTGGATCCTCCAACAAGGACAGACTCTCTGGCCAACAAAGAGAACATCAGACTAGATACTCCAGGCTGGATAATGGTGTCTGAGATATATTTTGGCTTTGTGTTGGCTTATCACTACTGGATCACAGAGTAGTTTTCATATTGATATGACACATACAAAATGGTATATGATCTGACAATTGGAAACTAGATCACTTTTTTTTATTAACAAGGAGAGCCTTCTAGTTTACATAAACTTACAAATATGCAAAAGAAACAACAAATACATACAGGCAAGTAATTTGGAAACTGATCATTAATAAGACTTGATTGTAGTCCTAAATGACTTACGTATTCCAAATCATAATTGCCTTTGTATTCTATTTCTATCCCCAAACTAAATTAAAAGTATTTTTAAAATAAAACAAAAAGACTTCATGGCTGACCTTACCTTGTTATAACCTATCAAGTCCTATACATTGTAAAATTAATTGGGATTATAACACACTTGAGTAAATTAAGTTTCCATTTGGCTCTGAACTATGTAAAAAAATAGCCTAACATTTTCGTAAAACTTATTACTCATTCATAATTCTTCAAAGTTTCAAAAATGACTTTTAATCCATAAAATATTACAAGCAACATTAAATAATACATTTTTACATTATTTCTTTTATTAAAGTATCTTTAATGGTCACATGCTGATCAACTTTTTTGTCATAATTTTTTGAAGCAAAGTGTCACTATGTAGGAGGCTAATCTTGAACTCTTGGTGATCCTACTGCCTCAGCCTCTTGAATGCTGGGATTATAGGTGTGTACCACCACACCTAGCAGTCAACTATTTTTTTTCCTCTTGAACTAGAGATTGAACCCAGTGAGCTATTTCACAAGCTCTTCTGGCTACTTTTCTTTTTTTCTTTTTTCTTTTCTTTTTTTTTTTTTTTCCAAACAGGCTATTGCTAAGTCACTACATCACCCAACCTGATCCTCCTGCCTCAGCCTCCCAAAGTGCAGAGTATTATAGGCATGTGTCACCATTCCTGGCAACCTTTTAAAATTTAAGTCACAAAACAAAACTTGTTAGGTCCATAAGGCCTACAATTCAGCAAGATACTTCAGCATTGGATATTTAAAGAGATACAAATATCTGTATATATATATATATATATATATATATATATATATATATATAATCTTATTTCATCCTCATCTTCAAATTATTCCCCCTCCTCCTCCCTACCTTCCTTGCCAGGCAAGTGCTTATTCTAGTGAGCCATCTCCCTAGCCTCTAATAATTCTCAATACTTAACATTTTTAGAAAAAAAAAAAGTTTTATTTCATCTAAGCAGTTCAGTATTTCTACAACTTTTGGAAAATAAAATATTAAACTCCACTTGGATACTGTCAGTAAGTGACCATAAACCTACCAATCCATGTAGTTATTAGAAATCTTCAGGATGTGGGGCCAGGGAGATGGCTCAGTGGATAAGCGCTTCCCTGGTAAGCTCAAGGGCCTGAGTTCAATCCCCAAAAAAGAAATCTTCAGAATGCATGATAATAATACTTACTGAAAAATAGGTTTTTAGACCACTAGAAACATTAATTGATAAGAACTTTGCATTTATAAGCCCAGTATAATGGCACACATAATGAAATTCCCCTCCTCAGGAAAGGCAGGAGGATCACAAGTTTGAGGCCAGCTTGGCAACACAGCAGACCACAGAGCAAAATAAAAAAGACCGTAGCTCAGTGGAAGAGCATCTGCCTAGCAAGTATGAGTACATAGTGTCAATTCCTAGTACCATTTTATTTGGGTTTTTTGTCTGTTTTTTATAGACAGGCTCTTACTATGTGGTGCACACTGGTCTCAAACTCACTGTGTAGCCAACACTGGCCACAAACTTGCAACATTTCTCCTGCCTCAGCCTCCAGAGTGCTAGGATTACAGGGCAAGACAATTCTATAGGGAAAAGTATACATGAATAAAATTCAGACACTACTATAAACAAAATGGAAGGCATTACATCTGAGAAGTACTAGAAGAGTTAGGAAAAGAAATGGAGGGATAACTTCTAATAGATCAGTGAACATTCATCCTAGCAAAGACCATATCTGATGGGTTCTAATACATGATTTCAGTAACACTGGGTATCCCAATGAAAGCATCCCAGAATGTGGATAAAAGCATATAAGGAACAGTAAATACAAAATAGTTTCTACAGGTATTACTGTGGGCTCCAGGAAGAGAATCAACTGGAAAATCAGGTTGGAAACAAAAATTGAAGGACTTATATGATAAAATAAGAAATCTAGAACTTTTTGCATCTTTTCAGTAGGCAAAAGAAAACCAATGGGAGGTTTTGAAAGCCATTAAAAATTATTGGAAGGTAAACAATCAATGGTACTTTAATATTAAAGACCCTGACTTACAAACAATTTCTTCCATTCTGGCAATTCTTCCATTCTGGCGGAATTGTTCGTAAGTCAGATTCATTCGTTAAGCCAACAAAGTAAATCTTAAGACAGTATACCTGTGAAAATTAGCAACTCAAATATTAAGTTAAGGACTTACTGCACTGTTGGACAGAGTACAAATAGGAAAACAGTGTGCTAACCATACCAATACAGAGAATATCACTATAAAATAATATTTAGGCACCAGTACCAATATAGAATAATGAAGTTGACATGGTGTAGGAGTTAAGAAAATGACAGGTACAAAGCATGCTTGTAACTACTTCACTTGATGATTTACTTAGTTTTGAGTGCTCAAAACTTAATCACATATAACAAGGTCAATATTAATGTTATTCACATTAAAAATTTGTGGGATTAAACAATGTCATACTCAAGTGTAGTTCTTTCTTAAAAAGCTGTTACAAATAACTAACCATATCTATATAAAGGATACAAAGTGGATAGTAAAGAACAGCACACACATAGTTTTAGCACTCTGAATAGAATCTCATTATGCACAATTTCATTCAAAGAAGGCCATTTTAAACTCAAAAGTTTGTTTCCACAGAAAATAAATTCTGGATCAGGATTTTCCACACAACTTTATCCCTACCTATAATACATTTTTACATGGCAGTCAACCCCCTTTCTTAAAACTATTTCTGGACAACTCTCTCTGTTAGGTTAATTATTTTTCAACCATTAATCCCTTCTTCATTATCTCCTCTCATTCACCTCCCCACCCAAAAAATTCTCTTTATATGTCTAAAAGGCAAGACACTGAATGATACAGTGATTCTAAAAAAGTTTAAATATATATATATTTTTTAAATTATAGAAATGTATTAACCTTAGTTTTTATGACAGAGGTTTCAGTGATACACTAAATTTCTAAGCACATGAATGACAAATGTATCTAGCAGAAGGTATGCTTCACCATTAGGGTGAAACAAAGGGGGAAACACACAATAGATGGGTGGCAAATCTTACAAACTTTGCAAAACTGAAAGGCTGCAACTGGACTGCAGTCAAAACTATAAAAGGAAATGATCACACCTAAATGAAGAAAAATACAAAATCTAAATGATCAATAAGAACAAAAAGGGCTTATTCAACATTAATATTAGCTTTTCGTATAAATGCTATTTAGCATTTAATATTATCGCTAATTTTTTAAAAGGAGGGTAATTCACTATTTGCAAGGGCACAAGTAATTTCTACATACCTTCAAGAGGACAATTCACTACACTTGCATTGGCTCAAATCCTTTTAAACATTTCCAAAAATATGTAAGTTCCCAAATGACACAATATGTATTCTGTAGGCTTGGTTATAACACATCTTTAAAACACTTAACGAAATCAACCTCAACAAAAACAAGCAGTCATAAAGGCCCTCTGTTTATCCAAAATCATTACATAAAACACTGTCTGTAATTACAAACAGGATTTAAAAATCTGACAGCTAATAACCATAAAATGAGGTAAACCTAAAAGAAAAAAAAACTTTGTTTTCCCTTCTTTCCCTTTTACTACCAGATACAGAAAATGTCCGTGACACTTTCAGACTGTTAACTCTAAATTAATATATAGTGTTTGTATATTTCACATGTATATAGGAACTATTACACATATGAACATACCAAATAGTCACAAGAAAGAAAGGTAGGCTCTTTTTTTCAACTGAAAGAGTTGAAGTTATATTAAACTCTATCTCATACATTGTTAAATCACCATAAATTAAACAATAATGAAATATTCTATAGATCTTTCTGAGTCACACTATTCTAAGATAAAAAACCTAAGGCCAGAACGTCCAATTTCTGAAAATCACTAACCGGCATTTAGTTTCTGTAAGAGAAAATGTTAATCCTAACATGAATAATCCATATAAGCAACTCAGTTTCTGAAGAAGGTAAAACACAAGGAACCAAGTCAGAAAAATATATAAAAGGACCAACTTTAAAGAATTATCCTAAAAGGAAGGACTGACTCAAAGAGTGATATACAAAACATCATCACAGGTAGAAGTCTTTACTGGGAGGAAGAGAGGGGAAACCGTGTCCTTCCTCCTACCCGCACTCCAGCCCCCACCCCCACCTTCGCAGGACAATGGGATGGGGTCCTAACTGCAAACTTCAATCGTGTAAACCAGGAGCTTTACTGCAATTCTTAACTGTTAAATCATCCTCTTCATCCCAAACCCTGCGCACCCAGGAACATTTCATCCCCGAAAATATCACCAAGGTCTTGTTAAACACAAATCAAACCCATCACAAGATTTTTTTTTTCTCCCAAGTACCTGGAGGATCCATTTCGATATAAAATATCAGTTCTGTCGAATAAGGCATCATCACCTCCCTCCAGTCTGCGTCATCGCGGTCCATACTCCACACCGTATTGTACATCGCGCTGTCAGGAGCAGGTCGTCAGGAAATATATAGAAAGCATATGTGTGTGTGTGTGTGTGTGTGTGTGTGTGTGTGTGTGTGTGTGTATATATATGTATTTTTTTTTGTCTAATATTTTAAAAGCTGAAAAATGTATGTGTAAAAGTTCCACACGAAAATGTACTTCGGGGTTTATAACGGCCGGTCCAAATCCAGCCAACTACCAGGACCAGGACGAGAACAGGATGCTCCCTTCTCTCTTCCTACAACAACCAGCAAAAGGCCACCGGAACTTTCAAGCTGTGGGTTTTTCTCCTTTGCAGGTTAGACTCGCTTGGGGGCCGGAGAACAGTAATATTAAAAAGCCGCTTCCCAAAATCCTTTTCACACAATCACTTTCCAACAAGAAAAACCTCCGCCGCCTCCAAATCTTTCTGCAGAAGCCACTTTTGTGTCCTTCGAATGAGGTGGGGGAGAGCGAAGAGGGGAAAAACGCTTTGGGAAAAAGCTGGGAACGTGACAAAGGAAAGCATAAAAAAGGGCTGGGGACTGCGCTCAAGTTTCGGGGTCCCACTCGTCTGCAGCGCGATTCCCGCAGGGGCCCGGACTCTGGCTCCGTCCCCGTCGTCGGAACCGAAGCTGTCGCAGCCTGAGGGTTGGTGCCCGTCGTGAAGTCCAGTCAGCTCGGCTCGCCTGGGCGCTCCCGCGCGGTGCGAGGTGCACCACCAGCACAGGATCTCCTCACGCTCTGCCCTGACTCCAGCCACTAGAGTTTCATTTTAACGGCGCCGAGGGGATATTCTCTCCCGCCCCCTCTGCCCCCCCTCGAGGCGTCGCCCAACTGCATCAGGTAGGGGGGAATTGCCAGCAACAATACCACAATTTCCCTCTATCTCGCTTCGACGTACAGGGAGGGCCAAGCGCCGGAGAACGTGTTCATGAAGCTATCTTTCACTCTGGGTCTCAATCCTTCTCATCTCCCTCTAGAGCTCGACTCCTTAATCAGTCGTCCTCCCTCGCCCCCAGCCTCTATTGAATTGGCACAGTCCGGGCGCTGGCCGCCCGCCAGGAGTCAGCTCCGAGAGCACGCGAGCCAGGCTGAAAAGGAGGGAGGAGCGGGGGAAGGGAGGTAAGGTGGATGGTGATTGGCTGATCCCGGTTGCCGGAGCCAGGAGCCTACGTCTTTTGTCTGCCTAGCTCTGGCGGAGGAGCGGGAGACCTCTGCGCGCCCCAAGAGAGCCAATCAGGAGATAGCCGGCTCCGGCCGGTGAAGCGGCGATTGGTCAAATGCTAGTTACTAAGCGGGACAAAGGCAGAGGGAGGAAGAAAAGAGGAGGAAAAAAGAGAAGAAAGAAAGCGCAAACGGCGGTTACTGACAGGCTGGGCAAGCGCTCGGGGGGCTCAAGCTGCCCGGAGACAGGCGGGGCTCCCGCCGAGGCTCGGTTCGCCGGGACAAGTGAGGCGGGGAAGACAGACAGGCTGGACACCACAGCGTGGCCGCGGGGGAGGGAAGCCGAGGTCGAGGGACGCGCGCTATCCCTTGGTGAGGCGCGCGCTGTCCCGGACCTGAGAAGGCCTCCAGGCAGAGTCCCTCCTCGCAGACCTCTTAACCATGCTAGCTAGGGCTACCCTCTCCATTCCGCGTGACAGGTCCTCAGGTAAAGCAGAAATCGCCAAACCCACTTTGAAGAACATTCCCACTCAGGGAAAGGATACATGCTAAGGGCCCCCGCAGCGGTCACGGCCATCACCTGAGACGCTCTCTGCTGCTCTCCTGAACGGGTTAGGCGTTTCTCAGGGAGGCATTCGAAGTTCCTCTGTGCTTTACACCTCAGGACTTTTGAACCCCGAGGTAACTCCCCACACGTGAAATAGTGAGACATCTCAGCACAAATGGTGAGGCCGTCAGGCTGGAGTGCTCAAGCCAGAAAGAAAAGGAAAAAATCTTGGAATGACAGTGCCTGTGTGATTTCTGAGGCAAATCACAGGTGTTGGAATCTCCTGGCAAAATGTCTCTATTCTGTTTCCCTGACAGACTCCTTTCTCAACAGCCAGATCCTCTCTCAAGCTTAAAGCTGTAGGATGAGCTTCAGTATGAAAATTTTCCTTGCATTTCAGAAAGAGCTAATTAATTTGCTGAGGAACACTGAATATCTAAAAGTAGATTTGTGTCTGAAGTTTCCATCCTGCCCTACAATAAAGTCTGAGGAGGCCAAAAAGTGCTCCATTTCCTCTTTATACCGGAGTAACAAAGCCCATTGTGTTTTGAATTAACAACCTGATTTAAGCCCCAGAAAAACCGCCTACCCCAAGTAGCTCAGCTGTGTTGAGTTGCCATCATTTCATACTACCTGACAGGTTGGTTCTGCCTTCCCTTAACAGTGCCTGAGTTGAAACAGTTCCTGAAGAAGACAACAGTCAAAATGTGTATGAATTGAATAGAGAATAAGGGGAATAAAAAACTGATAATGGTTAGGGGAAAGCTAGAAGAAAATAAAACTGGATTCTTCCTTACATGTCTGAAAATGCTTTCTTACATTTCTGAAAATTCTCACTTTTCTTACAAAGTCAAATCAGAAGTTAGATCAACTTTGGGAAAGGGCTTAGTAATTTTTAATATCCTGAACCATTCCTTCAGGTAGAAGATGCTGAAAGATTAATTTGTGGCTGGCTTCTCAACAGTCTCCATTTCACCATCTTTGTGAGCCAGAAGTATTCACATTTGATAACTCAAAAGGCAAAACAATCAGTCAAGGGTAAGTGGTTTATTTTTGTTCACGGGTGTTCCTGTACATTCCCAAAGGAAAAGAAACAAAGGATAAAAAAGATAATGGTTTTCAGATTTCCACAGCGGCTTTTGACTGGACCATTTTCATCAAGTAGTGATGGGATTCAAATTTCTAATACTCAGAGCAATCACCAGGCCTTAATTCACACCTAAGACTATGGCAGATAGAGTGAAGTAACATAGTATATAATCAGATGCTCAAGATGAGTGCAGAGTAAATCAGTGGTTCAACCTTGCAACCTAAAATTATATTACCTGTCTCTCCAATTTTAATAGATATTTGAACAAGAGACTTCCAAAGAATCACATTAATGCAACAAGCCATATTGAACAGAAGGAAAGTATACTTCCTTTAGAGGGGCTTGTCTCAGCCCTACCATGGTGGGAGGTGCTTGTTACATAGTGCTGACCTTACTTTCTCTCAGTTGAGAAATAGAAAGTTCTAATTGTCATCAGACTGCCTCTGGCTCTTTGGCAAAGATAGAAAATGTTAACTCTGTTGTCCTGGATAATTTCCATGCTAGAGAATTCTGTTTGGCCGGGATGTGGGTTAAATTCAACTCTTAAGAACTCAAACTCCTATATTACAACCTGCTACATTGGGAGTTGCTTTTTATTTTTCCTTTGTCCCTATTCTTTTTTTATTTTTAATTTAAAGTAGCCTTGGGTAAGTCAAAAAATGTTTCTGCTTTGGTTTATATATTTGTTTGTTTGTTTGTTTTTTAATTTTATTTATGTGTGTGTGTGTGTGTGTGTGTGTGTGTGTGTGTGTGTGGCCAGCTCAGCCCACCAGGGGATGGGGCTGGCTGGCATGTGGTGCTGGGGGATTGAACCGTGGTCCCTGTGCTTTGCCAAGCTTGCTCTAAGTAGGTACTCTAGACCACTGAGCCATCCCACCAGCCCTGATTATGAAACACTTTTAAGATTTTTTTTTAAGGTAAAGTATTTTTTTTATTTTATTTATTTATTTATTTATTTATTTATTTATTTTTGGTGGAACCAGGATTGAACTCAGGCCCTTCCACTTGCCAGGCAAGCACTTATTCTACTGAATAGTAGAATAGTATCTTTCTGCAACTCCAGAGAGGATGTCCTTCATTTTTCAACTTGATACACTCTTATTATCAAACTTCAAATATATGCTGTTTGCCCCTCTTTATTTCAGAGATAGGTAAAATTTTCTTCTGCACTCTGAGTAGAGTATGATCTGAGAGTTCTGTACGCCAACAGAATCTGCCTGAAACTCAGCCAAGAGTTCTTCATAATTAAAGGTGCCATCCAAGCATGCAATATTTTTTTAAAAGCCTTGCAAAATAGAAACACTTTTTTTCCTCTAGAGTTACTTGCTTTGACTCTAAGACTAACTTTAGCCTTTGGGAGGAAATCCACTGGCCTCAATATCCTTTTACTTTTTCCTTTCTCATCATTTTCCCTTGACTACTTGTCTTTTTGGGTTGCATTTTATTTTTTTTATTTTTTGGTGGAACCAGGAATTGAACTCAGACCCTTGCACTTGCCAGGGTAGCGCTTATTCCTCTGAACCATATCCCGTCCCTTGACTATTTGTCTTTTGATAAGGCCTAGTACACCCAGCTAAATAAACTTACTTAATAAATGACACTCCCAGAAAACACTAAAAATTATAAGTTGCAGATTTAAGGGCCTCCCTTGCCACATACCTTGTATATCAGAGATATATCAAGTTTTGATTAGAAAAGCTTGCCTTTATAGTGTAAAAAGAACAATGATGGTAGATCTTCTGAACAAAAGAGATTTCACTTGGGAATTTGATAATTATCTCTTGAAGTAGCCGTACCTAAAATCATAATTTTCCATTTTTCTCTGAACATTCCTTTTATTTGGCATTTGCAATTTCTTATCTCTCAACTTTCTTAATTCTTGAATATGTATTCATGATAGAGGTAATCATATCAGCCCACAGCAACTAGAAATTAAAACAGTACATGAATGAGTGGGCTTCATAGAAGTAGCATTCCTCCAGATGCTGACAAATCCCTGGGTTTAGGGAGCAGTATTTGAGGGCTTCCTTAAACCCATCAGTGCATGACAGATTTGCTATGCCTCACTCTTGCCCCATTGGTCAAATTTTTAGAGGTCACCCAAGTAGATCTCTTTAGCCTAACATGCTTCCTTCTTTTGATGTCTGCCCTTCCAGCAACATAGGGTCCACCTGGTGGTAGATCTAACATGCATGCCACTGCTACAGATTTCCCTCTAATAAGACAACAGATTTCAGCTTGGCTTTTATGAGAAGCATACAAATAAGATAAAAATGACAGGAACAACAGGGTGTTTCACAAGATCAGGAGACAAACAGAGTAGGCACCTGGTGAGCTCTGTTACTTTATTTAATCTCCAAAACCCTGAGAAGAACAGTTGCATTTTTATTCTCATTTTACCAATGAGGAAATAAAGACCAAGTGAAGGGACTTGTTCAAAATCTTGCAGGCACATAATAACCCAGCCAAGACAAAGGCTCCATGTCACTAATACAACTTCATTGCCTTCCCACAACATGACACAGTTTCTCCCATGCCTTCATTTACTTGGCAAATGTTTACTAATGTGTCTGTGTACTAGGAATACAGAAATGAATAAAACAGAATCCTTAACATTGAATATAGAATTGATAGAGGAGGAGCCAACAAAGGGATAAATAGTACAGGCATGTGATAAGTTGTCGAACTTAAGAGAACCCGGCCACATGCAGAGGCTATCTGGAGAAATTAGGCTTCCCCAAACTTGTAAGCACTTGCTTTAAACATACTTTATGACATCTCAGTTTTCCCAATTCATATGATAAAATCCAAACCTTTAAAAGTTTTGCTTTTTACCAAGATAGCACCGAAGGCAAAGAAGGAAGCCCCTGCCCCTCCCAAAGCTGAAGCCAAAGCAAAAGATTTGAAGGCCAAGAAGGCCATGCTGAAAGCCATCCACAGCCACAAAAAGAAGATACAAACATCACCTATCTTCTGTCATACCAAGACACTGCAGCTCCATAGGCAGACCAAATACCCTCAGAAAAGCACTCCCAGGAGAAAAAAGCTTGACCACTATGCCATCAAGTTTCCCCTGACCACAGAGTGAGCCATGAAAAAGATCGAGGACAACACACTCATGTTCATTGTAGATGTCAAAGCCAATAAACACCAAATCAAACAAGCTGTAAAGAAGCTGTATGACATCAGTGTTGCCAAGGTCAATACCCTAATCAGGCTGGATGGAGAGAAGAAGGCATATGTTCGACTGGCTCCCAATTATGCATTGGATGTTGCCAACAAAATTAGGATCATCTAAACTGAGTCCAGCTGGCTAATTCTAAATATATACTTTTTTTCCCAGTTTAAAAAAAAGTTTCACTGAAAGATGGCCCAAAGAGCAGATCAGCAAAGTTCTTCATCTTGCACCTAACTGCAACAGCCTCTTTGCCTTGCTTTCTTTAGTCCACACTCCACACAATTAAAGTGATGGCTTTAACTAAAAACTCGAAGTCTGTCCCTTCCTTCCTTAAACCTTAAAGCAGGGCCGGGGAGATAGCTCAGTAGAATAAATGCTTGCCTGGCAAGAACAAGGGCCTGGGGCTGGAGAGATGGCTCAGTGGTCTAAAGCACCTACTTGAAACAAGCTTGGCAAAGCACAGGGACCACGGTTCGATCCCCAGCACCACATGCCAGCCAGACCCGCCCCCTGGTGGGCTGAGCTGGCCACACACACACACAATAAATAAATGTAATAAATAAAAATAAATAAATATT